>NC_056733.1:1373089444-1373389444 GCF_019279795.1 Protopterus annectens
CTCACACACACACACACACAGATGTGCCAGTACTGACATGCACGGGTTCATTGCTTCACAGGTGTGTAGTGGTTGACTGTGCCAGAAGGCTGTACAAGGCTAGGCAAGGGGTATACCTTGGCATCAGGCCACATGACAAAGGTCTGCAGTGTGGCTCAGGGGTGTAGTCCCTGGATTGGCCCACACAGGTGGGTATTGTACTCACCATCCACTCATCTGGTTTACTATTGTGGGTGGCCAGTGCTGTGCAATGCTTGCCATGTATGTGTTCTATATTCCATAATATGGTCGGTGTCTGGGATGTGCACACGTCCCACATGCATGTTTTGTGACATGTGGAAGTGTACTTGAGGTGTTTGGGGCATGTTGTGTGGACAGATTGTTATCATCTGATGTGGCATTCGTGAGCTCATGTGGTGAGAACTGGCTATGGGACTGAGGTTGATCCTGCACCTACATTGACAGCATGATACAGGTATTCACTGGTGTTAGTGGCATCTGTCCATACAGGATATGTGTATAAGGCATGGTATTTCCTTTGTGGGTTACATTTGCTGACTCTACAGTTGTTGCAGGCGTCCAGTGGAGAACATAGCAAAGGACCACTGTAAGCAATTATTTGCCTAGTGTAGGGATGGAACAGGATGCCATGTCCTCTGTAGTCCACTGCAATCACATCATGGTTACTATCTGTGGGCAATATACAGGGAACTACCAACATAGTTGTTTTTGCCTAGTCGAGTGTGTTTGTGTACAAGACATGGTTGGAGAGTGTTCTCTGGGTAATACAAGGGTTGCCTATATTTTTCCCCAATCCATAATGTCACATGTAGGGGTATGGATTGTCTACACCAGCCTCTCTGCTGTTTGATATCTGTTGCCCTTGTAAAGTGGACATTGTGACATATAATAGGTCCTCCATATAAGAAATTTGCAAAACCCACCCTACAATGAGTCCTGTTATTACATAATCACAGCTACCTCCACACAGGATACTGATGAGAAACACACACACACACACACACACACACACACACACACACTTCCCAGTGCTGAGATTCAAACCCCTACCTAGCTCTGTATTACTACTACAGTATACTGCATTTATCGCACAAGCCACGGAGCTTATAGGGCTAGCCTTTCCCCAAAGGTCTATTTCAAGGGGAATGACATCAGCAGGCTTGTCAAAGTAGGGCAATGGAAAGTGTAGTGACTGTGAATGGCCTCAAAAGCATTGATCCCTACACACACAACCAAAAATACACACACAGAGTCTCACAGTTACCATGTCTAGGAATAGAACTTCTGTCTAACTAGTATATCACACTATAGCATTACCCAGTTATAGTTATAGTTATAATGGAGCTTTTAGGGATACTCCTTCCCCAAAGGTGTATTTCATGGTGAATGACATCAGCAGGCTTGCCAAAGTAGGGCAAAAGGGAATGCAGTGCGTGTGTGAATGGGCCATAAACCATTCATCTGGAAGGACACACACACAACACTCAGTCACACACAGGTTTACATTTAACAAGAACATGTATACAACTGCTAGATGAATAATGGCTTGTACAGTCATGTTACACAGTTATCTCAAGCACCACAGACACTATAGTACTGAGGGATACCAGACGCAAATGTCTACAGTGATTGATATTTACACATCATGTGGTATTGGCCAATTGGAGGTGTGCTGGGTGAGACAGGCCTCATGATGGGAAGCTCTTTGTCACTGTCTGTCACTCTCTTCCACACATCTATGTATGTGTAAGTTTGGCCTATTATAATGTGTTGTTCTTGGATATATGTGTGTATTCCTATCTGATGTGTGTGCAAAGCATGACTGGTGTGCAATGTGGAGTGTGTGCACAAACATCTGTGACTGACAGATATGCATAGTCCACTGTTGTTGACAGACATGGGCTTCATTTCTGTAAATATGGGAGCATGCCCAGTATGACCTTCTGTATTAAATGTGTGAATCCATTCCAGGTAGGTTGTACTCCAGTGCAGGCTTTTGTGTTCTACACCTACAGCTAGCAACCTGTTTCTGCAGGATATCTGTAGCTCGGTTGACAATATGGGGTCACAATGGGCAAAGGATAGTGGGATACTGTAACTAATTGTGTCTGTGCTGCTTCTGCTACATGGTTTTGGTGTTAGCAGAGATATTCAAACATATGTACTATTTTACACTGTGATGTTTTATGTCATCAGCTACTGAAAGGTATGCATTTGCTTGCAGTAATTTCCTGGGGAACACAAGATGAATGAAGCTGTATCCAGTATTGTGGTCTGCAGCCTACATATTCTTCCACAATCATGCCATTCTGGAGGGGGAGCTACAGACACTTGCTGATGGGTCTGTGTAAATGGTTCAGTACCTTGGTACTGTGGTGGCTGAGGATCCCATGCTTGTACATCCATCGACATAACAGTATGGCCGTATCCTGCTGTGGGCATACCTCACAGCTGTACAGATTCCCACAGGTTACCCAGAGACAGGGCTCATATTTCTGGTCATTACCCCTTCACATTGTGATTTACGAGCAGGTTTGTAGCCACCCATTCCTGTGTTTGCAGGCAGGGATAGTATGTGCACACATCTGAGTTTCAGACTTCACACACTCCATGGCGTCCATGCTTCTACCCCCCCCCTCTGTTATTCTATCCTCTTCCGAACATTATGCAAACATTATCTGATAAATATCCCTATAGTTATCACTTTATCCCTGCAGTATTTAGGGGTTGGTCCACAGTTCATGCAGTAGGACATGGTGACATGCTACTGGGATTTGTCGACATGGCCTTGCATTTGTGTTCTGTGGACTGTGTAATGTTGTTATTTGGGAGTCCATCAGATAACATACATTGGCAGTACGGGTGAGACACAGGCCTTTGACAGAGGACTGTAGGGCATTTGGTAGTGGTGTAGGCCATCTGTAGCAGGCCAGTGCATTGTGTCACTCCTACAGTCCCAGGCTGCAAGCCACTATATTCCCCTGGGGTGACAGGATATGTGTGCAAGGTGTTAATGTCAATAGTTTCTGTCCTTATTGATCCATTTGTGTAGATGCTGGCAGGGTGCTGCTTACAGCTAGGGACACACCTGCATGGGACACCTTTTCAGCATTCTGCATTCTGTGGCTATTCCCATACAGAGGTGGGGGTCATATTGTACTCATTCCCAACAGCAGGGATAAGACCTGTGATGAACCTGTGGCTGATGGCGGGGTGAGCTGAGTGCATGTGTAGTATGGAAACATCTTCTAGCTGACTCACAGATATATGTGGGGTATTCCCCTTAAGCTGGCTTGTGTGGGGACCTCAGCAGTTTCTCAGTACTTCATAACTGTGCTTTTTATGGTCTGCCAGTGTTTGGCCAGATTACATCAGTATTCCATACTACACTGCCAACTAATGTGCTGCTAACCTTTATATACAATTCCAAAGGTGTGTCCATTCGACAGTAACATTTTATAAACTCTCTGTCTAGGGTACTTCCTCCTCTGTATTGTTTGTATGTATGGGCCCACATTCATGACATGTCCATATTTCAGATGGTGACAGATATTACATCCGAACAATTAGTATGGATTACTGCTGGATTGTGTCTTGCTGGGATGCATTGTGTTTGGCACTGCAGTTGTGAGAACTTGGCCCTATCATCAACAGTACTGGCCACTGGGACACAACTTTACAAAGAAAAAAAAAAGCCCCAGACCAGGCATGTCCAAGGGTCAGCTTCCGGTGATTTCTCCTGTCCACCTGGTGAATCTGGGCATACTGGAGAAATGCAGCAATTGCCTCATGTACACAGACAACCCTCTCCTCCTACCACCCAACACTACAACCTGTGAGAGATGCACTTACATAGCCAAAATGGAAGCAAAGCTCTCTCCATCCAAGATTGTGCTAAACAGTCAAGAGGAGAAGGTTAACACCCACACTACACCTCAAGCAACACATAGCCCTTCTAAACCCGCACCACCAACACCCACATATAGCAACACTAAATCCACATATGCAGAGGCCCTTAACTGTAACCTGCCCAAGCAACAAAGACCTCTGAAGCTGAAACGCAAACAAACACCAATCACAACCAATGTGTCACATAGTTCACAACACCAGTGTGCCACCCAGCAACAGCCCCTAAGGCAAGACAATGTACCTAACACTTTAGTCATAGGTGACTCTATAGTCCGGCACACTGATGTCCCTCTCACCAGGTTGAATAAGGAGAAAAAAACAGCTGCCTGTCGGGTGCCAGGATCCGCCACATAACGCATGCACTCAAGTCACTCCACAACAAGTACAGGTATGACTCTGTCATTGTCCATGTTGGAGTGAATGACTTGAGACGTACCTCCCTGGACTACATGAAAAGAAACATGGAAGAGCTCTCGGATCATGTGGCCCAGGCAGGTATGACCCTAGCCCTGAGTAGCATTCTGCCTTCGCCCAGAATGATACCACAATATAAGGATAAAATGATTGACTTCAACAATTGGCTAAGCTTATGGTGTCATTCAAAGGGGATCCAGTATCTGTCTGCCTGGGATGACATGATTGACAGACCATGATGCTTTGCCAGAGATGGTCTGCACCTATCGCCCCTGGGATTCAGGTTACTGGCTAAGGCTCTTGCCACCCCTATAGTGCCTTTTTTAGGCAAACTTCAAAGGACAAAACCACCACCATAACAGGTGCAAGCATGCAAAATCTGAAGGTACTGCTACTCAATGCTAGAAGTCTAAACCTCAAAATGCACTGTCTCGAGGCACTCCTAAAAATGGAGAACATCGATATCTGTGCAGTAACTGAGACCTGATTCAAGGCTCCAGAGAGCACCCCTGCAATACCAGGCTACAACTCTTACCACACTTTTCGGCCACCAAACCAGGACCGAAACACAAAAGGTGGAGGAGTGTCAATATTCACCAAGGATATTCACACCACCAGGCTAGTTGGCCAACACAATGTGTCTGAAATTCTCCAAGTGCAACTAACACTAGGTAAGACTGCAATCCAAATTGTAGCTTGCTACAGATCCCCCACCATACCCCAAGATTCTCACTACAACTTTCTAAACATACTGGAAAATATTAAGATAGAACCAAACACCCTAATACTGGGTGATTTTAACTACCCTGCCATTAACTGGGAAAACTACTTATGTCCCAACACCTTTGCACAACGGCTCTTGGAATTCATAAATTCCAATGTCCTGGATCAACTAATCCATAGTCCCACCAGGGGCTCCAATACCCTAGACCTGGTCATTACCAACATGGGAAATCACTGCTCCATACCTATGGTCACCCCCTTGTTAGTCAGGTCTGACCATAAGCTAATCACCCTTAACATCCACATCCCACCGCCACCCCTCAGTAAAGAAACCACCATAAAAAACTTCTCCAAAGCCAACTTCATGCTACTCAAGTCAGAAGTGACAAACTTCATGACACCCATGCAGACGGGAACTGAAAGTTCAACTGCTGAATCCTACACTAAGACACTGTACGAGCACATCCACTCATGCATGAATCGTGCCATCCCAAATAGAACCAAAATGCTCTCATCCAAAAAGGAAGCCAATCTGGTGGTCCCCTGCCATAAACAAACTTTACAACAAAAGGAAGAAACTTTTGCAGAAAAGAGGAAAATCCCAGGATGCAAAAACTCACTTACTAGCCTCAGTAAGAAACTGAGATGCCTCATAAAATCCTCCAAAGCTAGTTATGAAAATAAAATTGCCAAAGATTCCAAAGACAACCACAAAGCATTCTATAACTATGTCAAGAATCTAAATGGCAATGCTCAGATCTGCTCTGAGCTAAAACAGAATGGCATTAAATATAATGATCCGAAGGATATTGCCAATATTCTGGCAGATCGATTCAGTGCCAACTTCACCCCCCTCTCACCCCCTAAATGGCCCATCTCAATACCGGAAGATTGCCAAATTCCAGTAATAACGGCCACACAGGTACAAAATGCACTCTCTAAAGCCAAGAATACAGCATCCATGGGACCAGACGACATCCCAGGTTGTGTACTACATGAACTACAATATGAACTGGCACCTCACCTAAGTGTCATGTTTAATCATAGCCTCACCTCAGGTTTCGTGCCCACTGAGTGGCGCTGAGCTACAGTTATCCCACTCCACAAGGGGGGATCCAACCTGGATCCCAGAAACTACCGTCCCATCAGTCTGACAAGCCTTATCTGCAAGGCCATGGAGCGTATTATCATGGAACTTATAAACAAAGACATTGGCAACCTTCAAACACTGGACCCCACCCAGTTTGGGTTTGTGAAGGGCCGATCTTGTCTCCTGAACCTGATTGACTTCTTTGAATCAGTCTCCAGAGCCATGGACAAGGGTAAGGTGGTCCACACAGCCTATCTAGACCTTGCCAAGGCCTTTGACACCATCCCCCACTCTGGAATCATAGATAAACTTACTAAGTTGGGCATTAATCCCTGTGTCACCCAATGGGTTGCTAAATGGCTTACTGATAGAACCCACACTGTAAAAGTAGCCGACTCCAAATCCAGCTCCAGACAAGTGACAAGTGGAGTACCTCAGGGTTCAGTCCTGGGGCTGCTCTTGTTTGGCATCTACTTCTCTGAAGATCAGGTCAACACTAAGGGACTCTGGCTAACAAATATTGCAAATGACTGTAAACTGGGAGCCATTATTGAATCCCCAAATGATGTGGATACTCTACAAAAGGGCCTTACAGAAACAGATGCTTGGTGCCAGAGCCATGGGCTCAAGCTCAATGCCAAGAAATGTATTGTTATCCCCTTTGGGAAAAAAACATGTATCCATGAATTACCATATAGGTGGCAGTACACTAAACACAGAAAGTGTGATAAGAGACTTAGGGACACAGGTGGACAGTGGTCTCACCTTCGATAACCACATCACCACAACAGTCAGGAAATCCTTCTATGTGGCACACCTCATCACAAAAGGGCTTTTCATCCAGAAAAAAGGAGGTCATTGTCCCACTTTACTCATCCCTCATTAGACCCATTATAGAATACAACGCCCCATTTGGTATGTACCTCTCAAGACATCTGCAACAACTGGAAAGGCCTCAGAAATACCTCACTAAAAGAATCACAGGCCTAAAGCAGATGCCCTACGCTGACCACCTTAAAAAACTCCAGCTAAACTCTGTCGCATATCATTTACTCAGAGGCGATCTCTGCTTAACATACAAGGCCATGTCAAACCCAGAGCTGTTGGACATGCTACACTTAAAGAAATCCCAATCCCTCAGAGCTACATGCTCCAGGGATCTAAACCTTGTCATCACAATAAACAAAACATGCTGGAGGGATAGGTTCCTGACCCAGAGACTCCCCAGACTCTGGAATAGATTGACCATACATGTCAAGCAGAGTGCCTCTTTGGACTTATTCAAGAGGAACCTTGACGATTGGATGGGAGAAAGGAAATTCACCCCAGGGATCATGTCAGTCGCCCTGCTAGACAGGGGTCCAGGAAAGTAAATAATGTGGGAAGAAATAACCAGGGAATTGTTATGGCTAGGCTTGTATAGGCCCTAGGGCTGATAGCCTAGTACCAACCTATGAACCTATGAACAACCATCCATGCCTACATGCTGACCACTTTCACACAATATACAACACAGAACAATCTAACACACAGAGCCCTGTATATTGTACATGTGTTACAATCTATCCTGCTACTTTGGCCAGCTCAGGTAATCTGTGCACCACTGTTATTATACCTACACATACATGTTACTACATTTCTACATAGGATTGTGGGGGGGGGGGGCACACCTGACAACTGTAAACATTTGTTATGACTGTACTGGTATTTCAGGTACTCCATTTCATTCTGTATTCTGACCTATCATGCAGACTAGAGGCATATCAGTGTACTACAGTTCTTAGGTTTTATTGACCTACATTTCAGTATCAGACTTCTTACCCTTCAGAACTAACATCCCACTGCCTGACCTGTTGTAGTCTGTCTGTGTAGGTCTGGAGGGGGGCTGTTCTTCATAGCCATCAATCAGAGGCTTTAGCACAGCCTTTCTTTGCATTTGTCTACACCTGTCCTGCTGGCTGAGACTGTTGTTGGGTATGTGAGCCTCACTGACATGCACGTGTGTGTTCTATGGACATACATTTGGCCCACCACATGTCCTGCAGTGGGTGTTCTCACCTTGTCTAGTATTCCCTACTATGTTGACACCAGTATTTGTTAAGGATTTTATGCTGCTGATATAGGTGTCTACTATATGCTGGCATCCCATTCAGCCACCCTATTCCCTAACTTGCTCACATCCATGCCATAGATACAGGTAGCAGAACATACTACTACATTCAGCAATTGATAGTTAGTGTGATTTACCTTGTGGCTGTGCCAGTATTGAGGATGGTGCTGGAGGGCTAGCTATGGTGGATGCACATAGTACACTCCCTATACATGATTAAGCACAGGTTGTGTCATGTTTGGCATCCCTTTTACTGTATGTGCGAATCAGAGTGAGGTGTCATTCCCTGGGTTCCTACTGTGTCAGTGTATGTGCTATGTGTTGCCTCTTTGCCAAGGCCTGGGCATACTGGGCATGCCTCCTTCTGCCTACTGGGGCAGGCACAGGATGTTTCTCCTCTGAGTTACTCTGTGCCTGTGCAGGCCTTGGCAATGGTCGGGGGCTATGTGCCCTGCCCTATGCTGTTCCTGCTGCAGCTGTTTCCACAGGATCATATTGTGTAGCATGGCACATACAATGACAATTTGGGTACATGTAGCTGGTGAGTACTGCAAGACTCCATCTGATATGTCCAGGCACCAGAACCATGATGTAAGCATCCCAAACACTGGTCTGTGCGTGTACCTCATTATGGAGTTCTTGTTCGGTTGTGTGTGCATTTCTGATGGGTGTCATCAGACACAGCTCTAGTGTGTAACCAGCATCCCCCACTAGGTGGCCATAAGGTATGTCCCCATTGTTAAATCTCTGGTACAGCTGCGTCATATTCCAAATGTGGGAGTCGTGATAGCTTCCAGGGCTGCCAGCGCACACATTCATTAATGTCCTAGGGATCGCACATGACCTGGCAGTTGATGGAGGGGAAGCCCTTGCAATTTATGTAGACCCTACCCTGCTCACCGGGTGGTGCTTTGGTGTGTATGTGCGTTCAGTCTATAGCACCCACTACATCAGGGTATTCTGCTATTTGTTGGAAGAGACGGATATTGCTGGTCAATACCTCATGGGTGTTGAGGAAATATATGTGCTCACTTGCATGTGCTGACATGGCATCCAGGAAATGGGGGAGTACCCTGGATACTAATGCCTGTGAGATCCCCATGATATCCCCAGTTGATCCTTGGAAGGTACCTGTGTCTAGTATTCTTAAGCCTACACATACCTTGGTATCCACTGGGATGGGTTCACCTCTGTTGGTTCTATGTGTGAAGCATGGCCAGCACAGCTCAACAATTTGCTGTAGGTGGTCCCTGTCCACCCTAAAGCACTCCACTATCTCCAGCTCATGTAGACCCTGGTAGATTACCCTGGGTCTGTACACTCTTCTCCTTCTCCTCGTTGTGGGTTGGTCATCAGCATTCTCATCCTCAACACCCTCAGCCTCTTCCACATGTTGATTTATGAGAGCAAATGCATCCCCTATAATTTTGTTGCTTTTGTTAGGTAAAATTTCCCCATTTGTGTACACCAGTGGTGTAGAGTCTGTGGGAAAAACTAGAGGTAAAGGTGTTTGCATTGTTTATAGTAGAGTGCTGGGCTGGGCTGCTGCCTGTGTAATTGGCTGATTCTGATACATTTCACCTGCCAGCTATGCTAGCTTTCCTTGATTACCTTCCTACTGATGTTTTCCCTTCACATTGCTTTCCTGTTTAAGCCCAGAGGCAAGCAGTGCAAACCCAGTACTCAGATGTGAACAGAGCTGCTATTTCCTGGTTTAATTTTTTTGTTTGTTTAAAACCCAGTGCGCAGTGCACACATCCATTTAGGCAATGTAAAGAGTGCTAGGCAGCTTCAGATTCAGACACACCCCCTTCCTTAGCCCTGCTAAGCTAAGGGCAACCCTGAGCCACAGAGCTCTAATAAGCTTACAGTATGCCTGCCACACCCCTCTATGATGTCAGCTAACTCTTAGGCTTGCACCATGGTTTTCCTGCACCTACGTGGTTGGGTGCATGCTAGCCATGAGGGGAAATCTGTGATTCAGTATCATTCCCCACATTTGCATAGAATTGCCTGCTAATACTTAGTTACAAGTCTGACACTGAGCCTTCCCCTTTAGCAACCACTATTCACTGGCCTTGTTGTCTTCTGCCTGCCATTGACTATAATGGCAAAACTGTGATTTTAGCAGAAAAAGCTTTTTTCAAGGTTTTATTTTTATTTTCGGGCCAATCCTGTTTGCGCGCCACTGCCCTATGCTTAAACGGCCCAAATCGGCCAAAACAAAATAAAAGTTATTTTGAAACTGTTTTCCATGCCAATAGCCACATATTTGGTCATTGGCACGCCTTCCACATTATATACACCCTTTATTTGGAGCTGTCATGGCTCCATTTTGCAGTTTGCAGAAATGGACTTGATTATTAACTGAGTACATTTCTGCAGGTTACACTAATCCTGCACAGACGGCTGCCAGCTTCCTGGATCATTAATTCACCACATTTGCATGGTTTTCACCTGCAAATTGGGTAATTAGCATACAGGAGTTGTGGCCATGCAGGAATAGTGGAGGAGCGCTCGTGCACATCCCAGTAGCTTGTTCCTGGATCTCTCGGCGGTCATATTGCCTCCAGAAGCTCCTGCACTATTCCTGCATGCTGTGCAGAGCTTGCTGAATCTTGGGTCTATCTTCCGATGTATATCAGGTAGATATTCAAAAATTCTTTCTTTCAGCATCCTGTTAGTCTTTACAATATAAAATAAAAGGCGTTTATCGCAGGTAGCTAAATGAACAGCATTTTTCATTTTACACATAGCAAAATTTTGAAAACAAATACTTTCTTAGTATCAGGAAGTATAGATTCAGTTCTTTTGTTGATATATTTACAAAACTGACACACAAAACATGGAAATGTACCCTTATTTACTAGTCTAAACTTGGGTTGTGTGTCCAAATCTTTAAAAGAAAGTTATTGCCTCAAATGTCTTCCTCTCTTATACAGAAAACATGGTTGCTGCCCTATAATTTCTTTTACACTATTAGATGAACACTGTGTAGACCAATTCTGTTTAATATTTTTAATCTTACTAGTAGGTATATTATACTTCAAGCAATATCTTAACCTAGGCTGGGAGTTGATGGGTATATCTAATGACATTTCATTGGTAGCCACTTCAGCAAAATAAGAACAAATTACCACCATAACAGCTACAAACAAATACAATCTGAGGGTCATGCTACTCAATGCTAGAAGTCTAAATCTCAAAATGCACTTGCTCAAAGCACTCCTTAAAATGGAGAACATCAATATTTGTGCCATAACACAGACCTGGTTCAAGGCAGCAGAAAGCACCACCCTGCACTACCAGGCTACAACTCATTCCACATCTTTCGGCCCCAGCACTTGGACGAATCTCCAAAGCCAGTGGTGCTTCCATATTCCTAAAGGATGCGCACACTTCCAGACTGGTAGCCCAACATAACACATCTGAGATACTTCAGGTGCAGCTAACATTGGGTAAGACAGCGATTCAGGTCGTAGCCTGCTATAGGTCCCCAACCATGTCCCAAGACTCACACTCCACATTCATAAGCACCCTGGAGAGTATTAGGGTCCAACCTAACATCCTCATACTGGGCAACTACAACTACCCCTCCATTAACTGGGAAAGCTACTCATGTACCAATACACTTGCCCAATGTTTCCTGGAAATCATTAATTCCAATTCCCTGGACCAGCTCGTTCTTACCCTCACTAGAGGTAGCAATATCTTTGACCTGGTCATTACCATCATGGGTGACCACTGCTCTACACCAATAGTCAACTCCTCCCTGGTTAGATCCAACCACAAACTAATCACCTTGGATATCCACATTCCTCCTGTCCCCTCTGCAAAGGAAACCACCATGAAAAACTTCTCCAAAGATAACTTTGGGCTCCTAAAAACAGAGCTGGCTAACTTCACGGCACCCATGCAAATGGAGAATATTTTCGTGACTGCAGAACCATAAACCAATGCACTGCACAAACACATACACAAATGCATGGATCTTGCCATACCCAACAGAACCAAGATGCTCTCCTCCAAAAAAAGGAAGCCAATCTGGTGGTCCCCTGCCATAAACAAACTCTACAACAGAAGGAGGAAACTGATGCAGAATAAGGTGAACTCCCAAGACTGGAGAAACTCCCTTATCAGCCTCAACAAAAAGTTGAGATCCCTCATCAAATCCTCCAAAGCTAGCTATGAAAACAGAATTGCAGCAGATAGTAAAGACAACCATAAGGCCTTCTATAGTTATGTAAGGAATCTCCAAGGCAATACCCATATTTGCTCTGAGCTACTGCACAATGGTATCTCCTATACTGAGCCAACATATATTGCCAATATACTGGCCGACAGATTCAGTGCCAACTTTAGCCCCCCCCTCCGAGGACCAATCACAATGCCAGTAGATTGCCAGATACCCAGTATTACTGCTGCACAGGTTAAAACAGCACTGTCCAAGGCCAAGAATACAGCTCTATGGGACCTGACAATATCCCTGACTGTGCTCTATATGAACTACTGTGTGAACTGGCACCTCACCTGTGTGCCCTGTTCAGTCACAGCCTCACCTCAGGCTTTGTGCCTGCTGAATTCCATACTCCTACAGTCATCCCTCTTCACGAAAAAAGAGCGACTACAGACCCTGGGAACTATCCCCCCATTCGCCTGATGAGTCTGATATGCAAAGCTATGGAATGCATCATCATGGACCTAATAAACAAGGATATAGGGAATCTCCAAACTCTGGATTCCACACAGTTTGGTTTTGTGAAGGGTAGATCATGCCTGCTCAACTTGGTTGACTTCTTTGATTCAGTCACCAGAGCTGTGAATGAAGGCAAGGTGGTTCATACAGCCTACCTTGATCTGGCCAAGGCCTTTGATATCATTCCCCACTCAGGAATCATAGATAAACTTACTAAGCTAGGCATCAACCCCTATATCACTAAGTGGGTTGCAACTGGCTCACAGATAGAACCCACAGTGTGAAAGTTGCTGACTCCAAGTCAGACTGCCGACCAGTCATGAGTGGAGTCCCACAGGGTTCGGTCCTGGGTCCTCTCCTGTTTGGTATCTACTTCTCTGAAGTCCAGGCCAACACGAAGGGTCTCTGGCTTACAAAGTTTGCAGACGATTGTAAGTTGTGATGCTTTTATTGAGTCTCCAAGTGATGTTGCCATCCTACAGAAAGGCCACACTGAGACCAACAACTGGTGTTAGAACCATAGCCTTAAGCTCAATGCCAAAACATGTGTTGTCATCCCCTTTGGGAAAAACCCAGTTCCCATAAATTACCACATCGATGGTAGTCCACTGAACTCAGAAGGAGTTATAAGAGATCTGTTAACAAAGGTTGACAACAACCTCTCTTTTGACCACAACATTGCCACTGTGGTCAGAAAGTCCTTCTGTGTGGCACATCTCATTACTAAGGGTTCTGCATCCAGGAAGAAAGAGGTCATTGTCTCCCTCTACTCTTCCCTCATTAGGCCAATCATTGAATACAATGCCCCATTTGGCATGCACCTCACTAGATACCTACAACAATGGGAGAAGCTGCAAAAGTACCTCACAAAGAGCATCCTAGGCCTTAAACACTTGTCCTATATGTACAGACTCAAAAAAATCCAGATATTCCCTGTCTTATATTGCCTACTTAAGAGGCAATTTCTGCTTGACTTACAAAGCCATGTCTGACCCAGCTCAGTTAGAAATGCTACATCTAAAGAAATCCCAATACATCCACCATATGCTCCAGAGACCTCAACCTCATTACCACAATCAACAGAACATGCTGGAGTGAGAAGGTTCATAACACAGAGACTGCCCATGCTATGGAATAGACTTCCCATACATGTCAAGCAGAGCATGTCACTGGCCCTCTTCAAGAGAAATCTTGATGAGTGGATGGGAAATAGAAAATTTACCCCGGGGATCACTCCAGTGGCTCTGCTCGACAGAGGCACTGGGAGCTAAGGTTGGATGGCATGGTGCCAGGGTAATCCTATGGGCTAGGCTTGTAAAGGCACTAGAGCCATTAGCCTATTATATTGTAAAGACTAACAGGATGCTGAAAGAAAGAATTTTTGAATATCTACCTGATATACATCGGAAGATAGACCCAAGATTCAGCAAGCTCTGCACAGCATGCAGGAATAGTGCAGGAGCTTCTGGAGGCAATATGACCGCCGAGAGATCCAGGAACAAGCTACTGGGATGTGCACGAGCGCTCCTCCACTATTCCTGCATGGCCACAACTCCTGTATGCTAATTACCCAATTTGCAGGTGAAAACCATGCAAATGTGGTGAATTAATGATCCAGGAAGCTGGCAGCCGTCTGTGCAGGATTAGTGTAACCTGCAGAAATGTACTCAGTTAATAATCAAGTCCATTTCTGCAAACTGCAAAATGGAGCCATGACAGCTCCAAATAAAGGGTGTATATAATGTGGAAGGCGTGCCAATGACCAAATATGTGGCTATTGGCATGGAAAACAGTTTCAAAATAACTTTTATTTTGTTTTGGCCGATTTGGGCCGTTTAAGCATAGGGCAGTGGCGCGCAAACAGGATTGGCCCAAAAATAAAAATAAAACCTTGAAAAAAGCTTTTTCTGCTAAAATCACAGTTTTGCCATTATAGTCAATGGCAGGCAGAAGACAACAAGGCCAGTGAATAGTGGTTGCTAAAGGGGAAGGCTCAGTGTCAGACTTGTAACTAAGTATTAGCAGGCAATTCTATGCAAATGTGGGGAATGATACTGAATCACAGATTTCCCCTCATGGCTAGCATGCACCCAACCACGTAGGTGCAGGAAAACCATGGTGCAAGCCTAAGAGTTAGCTGACATCATAGAGGGGTGTGGCAGGCATACTGTAAGCTTATTAGAGCTCTGTGGCTCAGGGTTGCCCTTAGCTTAGCAGGGCTAAGGAAGGGGGTGTGTCTGAATCTGAAGCTGCCTAGCACTCTTTACATTGCCTAAATGGATGTGTGCACTGCGCACTGGGTTTTAAACAAACAAAAAAATTAAACCAGGAAATAGCAGCTCTGTTCACATCTGAGTACTGGGTTTGCACTGCTTGCCTCTGGGCTTAAACAGGAAAGCAAATAAGATGGGTAGGTGAGGAAATAATTCCTTTCAGCAAGAACCTTCCTTCTATTATTATTCAAAAGTTCCAGATTGTAACTTCTGTCATAAAATTTAGAATACATTTCATCAATCTGTTTTATTGATTGAGCTGTGTTTGTATTAAATCTGCTTCCTCTTAAAACTGGCTATGAATGATGCCATTATAAATATGGGAGAGGTCCATACTCTTAATATGTAGGTATCTAGATGTTTGTACTTTCTTCCTATAAATCCTAGTACCTATACTGTATGCTAGAATAAACACATTATTGTCAAAAAGTTGATATATGTGCTTGCAAATGTAAGTTTGAAACTCAAAAAAGTAGTAGTAGAATTTAAATGCCTAAAAAGGTCTTGCAGAGTTTCAGTACTCCCATGCCAAATCAAAAAGATGTCATAGACAAAACATTTATAAAACTTCCCTTTCTTACAATATTCACTATTATCAAAAATATGTTCTTCCCATATTGATAATGTTACATTCTTGCTATATTTGTATGTAACTGAGTTACTATATAATTAGTGTTGATTGATTCATTAATTATGGATGCATTTGGTGTATTTTTTAATCTATGATGTTTAAATTAGTGACTTTTTTAGTATCGTTATCAGCACTGAAAAAGATCTTGAAAGCTTTGCTGTATTAGACCTTTATTGGTTTGCACAGTTTTGTTCATTTTTGAATTCCTTTCCTATTCTCTGTTTTTCTTTTATATCAAATTCATGTCCCAGACTGATGTTTTCTTGGTTATGTAGCTTTCCTGCTTTGAAGGTTGCTTTTACACATTTATCAAGACCAAATGACATTCTTATATCATCTGAAATTTTTTTCACCCTTGCAGTTGTGCTTTCAGTTCCTCATCTGATGAACTATGCTGTTTTAAATCATCCACAAAAAGAAGATGAGAAATCTTTACATTTGTTGCCCTGACTTAATCTGTTAAGTAGACAGCTTAATGGGTTAAGGGCAAGATGAAAGACAAGTGGTGACAGAGTGACCCTGAAATACCCCCTTTGAATTTTTATTCCTGGAATAATAATTTGTCCTTGATCATGACTTAACTGTAAAGTGGTTTGCCACTGTTTCATGGTCACTGCAATGTAATCGATCAGTGTAGGGTATATCTTATCTTTGTAAGCACTCTTTAATCCATGAATGTGGGATACTGCCAAATGCTTTTTTGTATTCTATCCACGCCTTACTTAGATTATTCCCTTTTTACAGTTCTCCATCATGACTTTATTTAACAACAAATGATCCTTTAATCCATATGACTTTATTTTTGTTACCCTTCTTTTCTATTGCCATGACTGAGTTTTCTTATAAATGACTATAAACTCTGTCTGCATTAATTCCAGTGTGCAGTTTATACATCATCAGAAGGCAAATTACTGGTCTATAGTTTTCAGGATAACTTGCAGGTTCACTCTTAAGTAGTAGTGTTATTGTCAGTATAAAATTTTAAATGATGTAACAATGCAGTTGTGCTGTTTATTTCTGTAGTGTAGTTGACATTTGGGAACTAGTACTGACATATCTATTTTCAAGTGCATGGATGCAGGGCACATATTAGTTTGTCTGAGTAAATATGTGTTCATTCAGTAACAAGTACCTTCACTTTGGTTGTGGTTTTTCATGGATTATTATGGGATGAAGAGTAAATGGGCAGTAAAAATACTAATTCCTGCCAATCCACTCTTTCAATAGTACATCCACGAGCCACTGGTTTGTGCAATCAATGACAAAGTGTTTGTACATGCAAGATACACATTTAATGACTACTACTTGAATTTGAGAAGTACTTATCCATATAGGCTATGGTAGAAATAGCTGACAGATACTATGGTGCTCATAATGTAGTTTATATCGCAAATGTTGTCATAAATTTTATGACATTGAGGCTGTTATTACTGCTTTCCATGTTTGCATGGAGTTAAGCGATTAGTAAACATGTGTCTCTGCTTCACTGAGAAAATTATAATAGTTGTATTGGTTCACCTTCCTCCATGCAAACATGCCAAGTGGAAAGGCATGGCAGTCAGCACTTTGGACAGTGCTGAGTGTAAGAAAAACAACTGCTGTCTAGTTGTCTGTGTGGCAGCAGGTGTAACAGCAGGTTCTTATTTTGAGCACAAATGATAGAGGGTTTCAATCCAGCTCAATATAATTTTTTGCATATGTATTCAGGATAGCATTAAATAATTACATGTGATAATTTTTGAAAATGTAACAAGGAATGACTGCAGTGAAGTAGTGTGTAATAATGAACACTATTCAATTGATTTATGTCAACAGTAAATATATGGATTTGCATATTTCAACATTCACCAGTCCAAATAAATATTATGGAAAGTATTTAAAATGAGTGCCTTTAGTCTGCTTTAACTGTGCATTTCCTTAGTGCATCAAGTTTAAGCAGCAGTGCTAAGAGGTTACCATAGGACATGAATAGCCATTCACCATCACTCTGTGTCTGTGTGCAATGCCCAAGTCTGAGCAAATGAAGAGGACAAAAAGTGGAGGCCTTTATTAGGGATTTATTATTTATGTGTTTGATATATAATCCTATTTTTGACCAGATTAAAGGTGTGGAAATAGGGTAGATAGGAAAGTGGTGAAATGGGGGGGGGGTATGTAAGTGGGGGAAGAACAAAGGTGAAGCAATATAGTAATAATGTGCAGGAGGAATTAGGAAAGAACCAGAGCTATCCACTTCTTCAACAGTGTAAAATGAATCCTGGATGAATTTGGACTATCACGGCAACAAAGATGGGTCACAGCAACACAATCATGTTGTATAGCCAATTGGACCAAAGTAAGTGTGTCAAGAAGACACTTGTGTGAAGCAGAAAAATATCTATGAGATGATTTTTTTGTTTTGGTGGAACAGGTGCCCATTTTTAATTTCAGTATGAGAGGAATATTGGATAAGGGACATAGGTATACCAGAGTCAGGTAAGATGGGTAGGTGAGGAAGCAGCTGCAAACAGGACAAAAAAGACAGAGACAGGGATGGTAAGGGACACAAAATGTTGGTGGACACCATGATTGGGGATAGGGAGGGGGCATTGATGTCCATGCCCATCAATCATGGGGACAGAGAAAAATCTATTCTTCACTCTCCAGCTATTATTACTGTACCCTTTCTAAGCTTAATATTGGAGTGATTGACATTTTTTTCATAGCATTCTAGTGAGCATCATCTCCATCTGGCTGAGATGTGCACCAATGGGACTTTCCAGACCTCATGCACTATGCCTCACATCTCCAAGTGGGTGACAAAATCACCACCTCCACCATTACTACCGGAGGGTGCCAGTGCATCAGCTGCATAATTCTACCTGATGTTGAGGGCCTAGATAGTGCAAGTGCTGCAGAGTCAGTACTGCCAGGTTGGGTCCCAGATGTGCAGGGTATCGGTGTAGCAGCTGTTGGAGGGGTGGTGGGCTGAGCTACATTGGTTGGTCTACCTCCCTGTGCTGGAAATCATTTTGTCAGTTGTCAGAATGGATGATATCAGAATGTTGTAACCACACATATAAAATAAAAAGAGATATATGGTGTGGGGTAAGAGACAAAAAAAAAGAAAAAGATTATTAGAACCATCATATCTCACATGCAATAAATTACTGTTACATAAATTTAATTTTATTTTTATGTTAATTATACTTTTTTTAAAATTACAAACTAGGACGCCTTGCAATAACATATATTATACATCATCATCATCATCATCATCTTTCGGCTTTTCCCGTTAGGGGTCGCCACAGCGGATCATCTCTTTCCATTTCTTCCTATCCTCTGCATCTTGCTCTGTCACACCAACCACCTGCATGTCCTCTCTCACCACATCCATAAACCTTATCTTAGGCATTCCTCTTTTCCTCTTACCTGGCAGCTCCATCCTTAGCATCTTTTTCCCAATATACCCATCATCCCTCCTCAGCACATGTCCAAACCAACGCAATCTCGTCTCTCTTGCGTTGTCTCCAAACGGTCCAACATGAGCTGACCCTCTAATATACTGATTCCTAATCCTATCCATCCTAGTCACACCGAGTGCAAATCTTAACATATTTAACTCTGCCACATCCAGCTCTGACTCATATTAACATATATTATACATATGCTTTTAAAAATAATACTACAGATTAAGATAACAAGGTGCCATTTATGCCAATTTTGTTGTAATTAATATTTAATCTTTTTTTTATTATTTTAGTATGTATTTGTTACTTGTGGGATTTGAACCCACAACATCTGAATGCAATATCACAATTGACTACCACAATTCATTTGCATTATAGAATGGAGACATATGCATGTTTGATTTTGCAGTTAAGATATGTATGCTTAATTTGTTAATAATATATAGGAGAGCAATACTTTTCATACAATAATAATTATTTTGTGCTGCATACATACCTCTTACTTCTCTTAGCCTTTCTAAAAGGTCAGCATGGGCTTCCCTATTCACTGCAGTCTCCTGAGCAGCTGTAAAATACAGAGGAGAGAAAAACAGAAGAGCATTATCCATACTAGTCTTGCTTATCTCCAGCTTTGAGTATAATTTAAAGTAACTTTATCTGTATACTTACACAACCCCTAGGTGTCAGCTGTCCTAAATTCATCCAACCACTGATTGAGTTGCAGCTGCTTATGCATTTTCAGGTTATTGAAGTCATGTCTGCATTGCTGTCCAGTGTGTGGGATGCCAGTCACACTGGAGACAGTCTTGGTAAGGTTATTCCAATGCTCTTATTTATATTGAGACCCATTATAGTCCCCTTGTAATAGCCTACAGCTGTGGCACTTTACAAGATGTCCAATGAATATTCTGGGCTCCTCTACACTTCATGTTTGAGCCCTAAATCGGGCATCTTTTTTTCTTGCTCCAGCAATGTTCACACAGATCATACAGCAAAAGTTAGTGTTTTCCCACCAGTCTGAAATATCGTGTTTAATGGTTAGTGTACAAACCCATATGCCAACCCCATTTGCACAATGTTAAGCACAGCGCAACATTGCCAGACAGAGAGGAAGGCAGTTTATGTATTAGGAAGGGTAATGTGACTATTGGTATTAGTTCGCTGGTTGGATGCTGATATACCTGTTAGGTGTATTAACCTTTCAGACATGTACTGGGATGTATACATTTTATGACCTGACATATTTTTTGGGTTGCTTTATATACTAATAAAAGTAATTTGTACTATGTGGAATTCAAACCTATGAAAAATAAACAACACATAACATCCACATAGATGTTTTTATCTCTTTGCCACAGAGAGTGTTTGTCAGATATACTCATTGATTATATAAACACATTTAAGAGTGAGTGGCTGACTATGTATGTGTGTGAACTGACAATGTCCTGGTTTATACATTCATGTGTACTGTCATTGAAGTACAACATCCATCCCAGAGCAGAAAGACACTTAAGTACAATAACATAACTGTTAGGATACCCTCAGTCACACAAATAATTTATTTGATATCCACTGTTAAACATAGTAATTTTGTGTATAATTATATTTATATTGCTAATTTTAATATAAATTACAGTGGAACAGCATTAATAAAGTTTGGAGTTTGCTAGATTGAAACCCTGGGTCACCTGTATTGTGACCATGAACTTACAATATTTGTCACAGTACAGGCTGGGCAGTAGGTGTATTTATTTGCAGTCATTACTGTGCAGACTGATTATTGTAACTGAGGACATGTTTGTGACACATGCTCATTAATTATATATGCACATTAAAGTGTTTAGTGATTAATCATGTATGTGTGTGACATGAAAGTGCAGAAAATAAATGTTCAATTGTTGAACCATGATCATACTGATAACCACAGTTAGACATATAACATATATGATATATTGTGTAAGCTCAATCCACCTGGTATACATAGTTTTTATGTATAACTATTCTTACGGTGTTAATTTTTATAATTTTTATGTAAATTACAGTGGACCAGCATTAATAAATCTTAGTTTACTGGATTAGAACCCTGATTCACCTGTATTGTGGCCATTTTCTGACACCTCTTGACATAGGAAGAGCTAGGCAGCAGGTGTACTTTTTATACTCAATACTGTGTATGATTGCTGATCGACACCACTCAACGCACATTTGCATGATGGAAGACCACACATTTTACAATGTACCTTTTTAGAAACTGATAATTCTGCAGTTGTTGTGGAAGCATGCTAACCTCCACACAATGCCACTTACCATGCTTGTGCAATGGAAAGGACACAATGTAACAATGTATCATTTTGAAACTGGTGTCTGCTTATTGTCTGTAGATGCTGTGGAACTGCAAGTAGTGTGGAAACTTGCTGACTGCAACTCAACACCACTTAGCATGTTTACACAATAGAAGGCAAAAGTTGTAACACTGTATCTTTTTGGAAATTGACAATGTCTGTTTCTTGTCTGGGGCATTATTCCATGCTTGCACAAAAGACAAGTAAAGCTCAAAATGTATTATACTTCTAAAAAGTGTTCTTAGTTTTCATCATTAAAAGTTAAATGTGGGACTTGAACCATGATCTATGTGCTTCATCATGTTTACCAGGTGTATTACACACACACTTAATTCACACCTGTAATGTATGCTGTCCTTATCATAGTAGCACATTCCATTAATTTTAATTTATTTATCCTTTTCATCATATTTGTCCTAAGCTGCTTGTTGTGCAATATTAAAAGAAAAAAAAAAGAAAACAAGCAATATTACAAAATACATTTCAACATACCTAATACATTTTTACACAACTCTGGATTTGAACTATCATACTAATGAAACTAACAAACACACTAGGAGTGCCTTGTCTCTCTTTACCACAGAAACAACTTTGCAGCAGAAAAGCAAATCATTCTGTAATTAAGCAAATCCCATTTCCTCCACAGTATTAACAAAACATATACACGTGTACACTCTCGGTTGTTTGCACGTGTTGCTTACAGATTTATTATATGTGATCATACTACCAGTTATGAGTATTGTTTGCAGCAATTCAGCTCTATTTTCTATTTGTGTTGTATTCATTCTTCTCTTATCTGTGCTGTATTCTTACACATGTGGATGTAAGTCATTTGTGTCATTGTCCTTTAAATGTGTAATAAAATGACATGACATTGAGAAACAATTTTCAGCAAAGGCAAGATAGTCTGGCTATCAGTAAACAAAAATCAGAACTGTGTGCTGTTCACTTCCATTTATGTTATTTTATGGAAATGTAATGCATTATATTTCCAAATACAGAGGGGTGCTATGCTTCTAAGATGGCTCATAGACACCTCCAGGGGACTGCTGGCCACAGTTAGAAGTGGCAGGCAATCATATAAAATGTACTTTTCTGTTTAAAATGTGTACACATTTTATGAGAACTGTGTTGAAAGCATATATAACAATTGAATTATGTGGTATTCCTTGATTTGTACAAATTTTTCAATTGCCTGATTTTTGGGGGTGTGTATACTAAGTACCATTTCTGTGTTGGCACATCAAAAGCTGTATGTATTTAAAGAGGTTTGCTCTGGAAATTGTGTAGTCATCCTGTTATTTCCATGGTAAACATTGCATCACTAAAATGATATTCCTTTTTATTGGAACAAATATTGCATTTTGCATGAGTGTGATATATGGGACAACCCCATAACCTTCAATTTTAATAACTGAAATGTGTGTCTTCAATATTTAATTTTGAAAATATGTATGCCTGTGTAAATGAGCAGGATTTTAATTATGTGATATTTATGTGTTTTATCCTTTTCTGTTTTATGTCACATAGGATTATGGCACCTAAGTGTACAAATCCATGTAGAACCTCTTTCAATGACCCTGAAAATGATGTCATAGTGCAGGCATTCAGGCGCCACAAGAGGGGATATGGCTGACAAAATGCAGACTTGGAACCAGTTAGTCAATGACATAAATGCAGTAGGGGGACATGTCAGGACTTATGATCAGCTGCATCATAGAGCCACTGTTATGATTTTATCTACCCAGAGGAGAGCAGCTACAGTTGCCTGTGAACAGCTGTCCACAGGAGAGGGGTGCTGTTACAGAGTGGCCACTGACACCAAAGAGTTCTTGTCCACTAACAGAGATTCAGAGGCCTCAGTGGAAACTGCACACCAGCATGTGATTGATATCAGTGCTGGTGTTTCTAGAAGGAGAAGTATATGCTGGAATTAGCTTTCAAGTAATCTTATATATGTGAAGTTGTAAGATTTGGTTGCAAAGTAAATTACAGAAAAAAATAACTAATACTTCATGGTGTTTTGCATTCATTTATTTATTTATTTGTTTTTTTTTTTTTTTTTTTTTGGGGGGGGGGTGAACCTGTTGATAACTTAAGATATTTAATGACACATTTTTGTTCATTACACATGGGCTTTTGGTGGATGTGTCAGCCATGTTAAAACTATTGTTAATGGACATATAGGCAAAAACTGTGTATTCACTGTCTCCCTGTATTGCAGTTTTGATGATTGCATCTTTACCTTGCCACATTTCTTCCAGAACCATCCTTCCTTCCAAGTGTGGAATCATCTGCATATGGTAAGATAAAGATTTTTATTTGATTATTGATGAAAATTTGTCAGAGATGTACATTTATCTGTATGGGTGAGCTGGGTGTAATAAGTGTTGTGTGTATTGCTGTACTATCTGTAACAGTCTGACTAGTGTTAGTTTGTTACCATATAAATTGTATTAACAATTTAGTCTAGGTATTAATTTCTTTCATGTGTTTGTTGCTTATTATCACAGGTGATCCTGACAGTGGAAGTGTAGGACTCTTACCACCTGATGTCAGAGTATTGGAAGACTCTGATGGTGATGGTGGCCAAACACAGGCACAGTCATGGGGTGCAGAGGTTGAATCTGACACTGAGGACGACATTCAGCCATCCCCTGTATTTTCCTCAGACACAGTCCTATGCATACCTATTCCACTGAGCCCTCAGATATTAGACAGGTGGAGTTTAACACACCTAATCAGGGTAGTGTGGTTACTATGGCTTTAGGACTGGTTGACTCTGACCAAAGTCTGGGTGAGATGCCATGCAGGAGGCTTGTTAGGGGTGCTTGGAGTAGGCTTGCTGTCTGCCCTTGACCTGATGTGTCTTTACATGCCACTCGACATATGTTTAGGGACATTATGGAGGCACAGGCTTGTTCCAATAGAGTAGGCGTGCTGTCTGCCCTTGACCTGATGTGTCGTTACATGCCACTTGACATATGTTTAGGGACATTATGGAGGTACAGGCTTGTTCCACTAGAGCTTCTGAGGACACATTAAGGATGGTAGAAGTGGCACAGGATGTCATGCCTGACTGTCTCCACCATGCGGCCGAGTCAATGGATCAGATGAATGACATGATGGAACATGCAGTGTCTGTGATGGAACATCTACTGGGAGGGGTACACCATCCACTTGATCATAGGTCATCATCATCATCATCTGATGTTAGCTGATGTGGCCATGGCTGATCACTCACCCATAGTGGCAGAACTTCAGCTATTCTTTATGTGATTGAAGTGTCCACACCCAGATGTGATAGGCCATGGTGTCTTGGCCCTGGATATACTCATGAGGAGAGTTCATCCAGCAGACATCAGCTACATTCAGGTAGCAGCAGCACATCTGACCATGTGCAATCACATGCCATTGCAACTCCTAGCAGAGCCAGTTGTCACAATCAGGGGTGATGACAATGAACTGCTACATCTACCATGCACAGCTCACACATGTCTGACATCCAGGATGTAGAGCTAGCAGAGAGCTTGGCTGTTTTCCTACATATACTCACACACAGATTTCAACTTGAGTGCCCATACAGACACACACATATAACAGTTAGACTGGTTATTCGGGAGACTTACAGCTCATTGGGTCTCAGTGGCCATTTGATATTTTATCCAAATTTCTGCCTGCCTGTCTTACTCACACACACTCACTAGATTTTCTGTCAGCCTAGACCTCCTGCCCCCCAAACACCACCCTGTGCAAATTATAACAGTGCCATATCCTTGATTTTCTATCTTTTGAATTCAGGTATACATAATGTTTTGTCTGATGCCTAGGGTGCATAGCTGGCTGAGCTCTTAGTATATATGTGTTTGTGATACTGTTTTGAAAATGGTACTGCTTTCTTACATGTTTTTGCATTGTGTTTCTTTGATGGCTCAGGTCTGTTAATTAATAGTGAACACATCTATTGGCATAAGTCAGTGCTGTCACATATTGATGTCATTGCTGTAAAAATCACCCACCTTCTACTTAGTTACATTAACAAGTAACAATATGCAAGGATCTGCCATTCACTTCTAGTATCAGTAATTTATTTTCCTATTCCAGGTTCAGCACTTAAATTGATAGTCCAGCGGTTACAACTGTTGTTATTTGGGGCTGACTCTGTGTGATGCTAGCAGTACATAGCTGTTACATGGGTAAGTAAAGGTCGTGACCATTGCCTGGCATCCATTTTACCATTGTCTGGCATCCATTTTACTGTATGAATATGCATATGATGACAGTTGTAACACCCTAGGTGGTGAGCATGTGTGTTATTCATTGCCTTTTGAGCCGGATGAGGGCATATTATGCATGCCTATATCTATCTACACCCACTATAGCTAGTGATTCCCCCTCTGTCTCCTCACCTACATGTGACTGTGGTGACCTTGCCAGTGGTGGTGGGATGTTTGTCCCTTCCCCCTTGATGTTCCTGCTAAAGCTGTTTTCTCAGGATAATAATGTGAAGGATGGCACAGACAGTGAAAATTTCAGCACAGGTACAGAGATTGTACTGCAGAGCTCCCCCCTGAAATACCTAGGCACTCGAACCATGAATTCAGCAGCCCAGACACATGCTCTATGACACATGAAGGAAAGAACCAAAAGAAACAAAGTTGAAAACATGAATAAAAACATGACATTAATATTACATATCTTAAAATAAAGATGCAGCTAATAAAACTTCACATCAGCCCTAAAGATTTTAACTTAAGTACACTATTAGCACAAATTTTGTAATTGAAACCAGTATTGATAAAAAACAAATGCAGGGGTCATTCCTGGTTTAAATTAAATGTTTGTATTCATGATTTTATTCAAGTTTTTAACTTTGTTTCTTTCCGTTCTTTCCATCATGTGTCACATGATTAATGATGTTATTTATTTAAATTAAGTTTTTGTGTGATTTGTTATTCAGAAGAAGTTTCATATTTGAAATAAAAACATTCAATTAAATTATTTCATCTTGACTTGTCTGGCACTTTGCTTGGATTGTCATACAGTATCCCTCCCAGTTTTATATTTTTGGTGGTGTGGTCTGTTGCTTTTAGTTTTAAACTTTTCATTTTTCTATTTAGTTTTTTTTTTTGCAAAAATAAAATATGAGGCTCCTTCTCTTTACCTATTAAATATCTGCCTTGGCCTTATGATATGTAGATATCAACATTACATTACATGACACCAAAAGTAGGGCTGTACAATTATCTTTTATATATTTAGATAATCCTCTAGACGCTTCACCAGAGACCCACTATCTGGACATGCTGAGCAAATGAAAATCAGTACTTAGTGTACTCTAAACAAATATTGTGATATAAGGATTACCAGATGACATGGTGTTGTTTAACTTACCACTGGACCAGACACCCCTGGGATGCTTCTTAGCTAAAAAATTGTCTGCCACGGAAGTGCCAGATGTGACATGGACATATTCTCCCCACCAGATCCTTAGCATCTCTTTACATTATATGGATATAGAGAAAGAAAAAAAAAAACACCAGCATGACATACAGAAGAACAGCATTGTTAAATTCATGAAGGACACATGCTTTATCATTGTAACACCACATGCAGTTATCTTTCGTCTTTTCCTCACCATCTCTTGGAGTGCTGCAACAATGAAAAAAAAACAGTGTATTTATATTGAGTGCAGTCACCACTGATTATTTCTAAAAGTATCCTACCGGAAGCAATTGTATACCATCTTTCCTTGAGTGCAAAATGACACACATAATGTTTAATCCAATTACAAATTATTATTGTCCAATGTCTAGCTGACCTTTAGCCTCCGGTTATTCTGGTAATTTGGCATTTGTCATCTGTGCAAAAATCTCTTTTGCTACAGTGTACCAAACCATGAAGACTTTGAGCAGGATTCACGAAGCCTCCGTGTAAGAGTTATAACTCATACACGGAGGCTGCAGTTAAACGGAGTGATGCCAGCATGCTCTGCATATTCATGAGAGCATGCTGAATCACACTTAAGGCCAACACGGTCCATGTAAGACAGTAGGGGGTGTGTCCGTAGGCTGAGCCCTGTAAGCGGACACGCCTCCAGAAGAGGAAAAGTACCCAAAGTAAACACCCAAGACAGAGTCCACGGAAAAGTGAATAAACAGAACACAACACATGCCCCCACAGACTATGAACAGAAAACATATAAATAAACACGTTTTATTTATTTTTTTTAAATGTAAAAATGTTTAACCGTGAGTGCGCTCGTTTGCGCGGGCGTGCCTGTAGCGCAGCTACAGTTAGCAGTCAGTGGGAAAGCATATAAGAACTAAATATGCAAAATAAGCCAGGAAGCAATAGCGCAGCGGTAGAGATGTTGGCTGAAGAGCAGGCATTCATGGTTCGAGCCCCCAAAACACCAATTTTTTTTTTAGCAAAATAAGCAGGAAACAAGTCCCTGACAAATATGTACACATAAAACCACAATTTATGTAAAATGTAATGAAATAGCCCATTTATATTGAAGATATGTGATGTAACAAAACAATAAAAAATGCCAGATGTGCTCATAGCTGAGCTACAGTTTAACAGAGTGAGTACATCTGGCCGTAGATGAGCAGTGGTTTAACTGGTGCAAAATGAGTGCCCGTAGCTGAGCAGTAGTCTAACATGCTAAATCTATGTGCCCCTAACTGAGCTGAGCGTAATATGCGTGCTGATAGCCAAATGAGGCTTAAAGCAGCATACCCCATTTGCGCGGAGCTGCGCACCGTGCAAACAAGCTAACCGACGGGCAACGTTGAGCAAGACGTATCAAAACTGCCTTTACACAGACACACCCCTCAGCATGTCTAGACAGTAATGAAAAATAAAAAGCAGTGGCCAGGTTCGAACCCAGGATACCATACACCATAGTCAAGGTACAGAACCACTAAGCCATGACAGCAGTACCTTTAAATGCAATAATAGCTAATATATAGGAATGAATACAGACTAGAGCATGACAATCCAGGTTTACTGAAGTTGATACAATTCCAAAATGGCCAATCACAGATATGTGTGGGAAAAACGGACTATATAAGCCCCATAGACGGGAATACACAACATAAAAGATTGCAGAACTGACCTGCAGGCAGAATGACAGGAGTAGGAGAGGGTAGTTGCTTTCGAGCACAGAGGTGGGGTGTTGAGGAGTCCAGGTACATGGTCTGGCTCCTAGTCCATAATCATGAGGCCCAACTCATGCAGGGCCAGGTCCTCTGGGGAGCATACAGGGCTGAGCGTGGGACCGGTTGGCTCATGATCTCACCAGTGCCACAGGGATTGCAAGGACTGGTGAGCAGGTCCGTCACCACCATGCGGACCTGAAGAGACGCAAGCAGGACCAACTGAACCTTTGGATCCAGGAGGCCCGGCAAACACCCAATGCCCCACTACTGAGTAAGTAACATTTAATTATGTATGTAAGAAATTAAACTAGCTGATATTATGGAGATGTGTATTCAAATATTACTTCATTTATATTACAGCTGCAGGTGTCCGTTCTGCGAACCGCAGAGCCTATGGCGATAGGCTGGTGCGGTTGCGCCACCAGGCAGGTCAGTAATCCACTACCAGTAACTGTAAAGAAATATAAAATTATGACAGTCAGCAAAAGAGTGCAGTGTAGTCAGTAAGGAATAAAATCTGCAAGTAACAGTGTGAAAGTGTCTGCAAGTATTGCTTGATTACAAAAGTGTGTTTCAGCCTGTAAGTTAAACCGAAAAATGAAACTGTCTGACATATTCTGAAATAAAAATTCCCTACCTGTAAGAAAATAGTACACAACCTGCAGCAGGCTGAAAAGTATAGCTGCAGAAGATGATGAAATCACATGTGTGAAATATAGCCCTGTGGAAATACTGAAACATGACAGACGTGAGACTGCTGGAAAGGATTGTAATAACTACAGGTAAAACATGTCAATAAACCTAGAAGTGAGTACCATCCTGAATAGTAAAATGAAAGCAAGTGAGAGAGTGTGAGAAAGTGTCATGAATACAGTAGTAATAACCCCTGAATAAAGTATACTGCAGTCAAGACAGAATGAAATGCATGTGAGATTCAAAACCAAACAGCGAAATCTGTTCAAAGTGTTGCTGCATCTGGAATGTGTATCCCAAAATCTGGATATGTTGCTCTCAGTCTGCAATATGCAGATAGGATGATTGTCCGATATACCAAACATCCACACTTGTCTACAGCTATATAAAGCAAATGTAGCAGGATGATGTAGCTGAACAAAGCTAGATATGAATGTGTATGAAGAACAATAAAATGTATATTGATGTTGCAGTAACAGTCCTATCACCAAGTTGAAATAGTTATCATATAGGAAAACTGTAGTTAAAACAGTAGTGTGTATATAACTGCAGCTATTACAAATGTACAGCATATGTATTGTTATTCAAAGGTGTTAATATTACTTTCTTTACCCCACCCTATAACCACATATAACCCATTCCACATGAAAATGGTATGTGCAATCACAATTAGCACCCCTGGACGTTTGTCCTGTTGGGTCATATATATTTGCATGTCCGTTGATGCATCTGCCCTGTTCATACATCCACACCTGATGGCCTGTTGCCATCAATTAACCCTGCATGTTGTTGGACTGTGTATTTCTGTTCAAATTATGCATGTGTTATGCACGCTGTTCAATGGTGTGAATATCTGGGTGTTTGGTTAATGGGAATACTAATGCATGCTGTTACAACTAATTGTGAATGGTATTATATGTCACTAACCCAAACTGTCATGACATAATGCAAAACATAGGACGACAGGGAAGGCGGGTTCCAGCGGACCCACCTCTCCCACCTCAGCTGGCGAGTGCACCTGGCACTAGTGCTGAGTCCGGACCCTCCTCCGGTGGCCCTGTGCCACTTGCGGGTGGAAGCACTGCAGGGGATGGGGCTCGCCCCCCCCCTCTGCAAGTGTGGCCGGAGGAGAACCACCACTCACCCTCCGTAGCATCCGGACTGTGGTGTGTAGGGAGATTTGGGACTCTGTTCTCGAGCCCCTATGCCAGCTCAAGGCACGGGTGGCTCAAATAACGGGCATGCTTGTTGCCCAGCCTACACAGCCCCCAGCACAGCCCCGTTCTGGGCAGTGAAGGAACAGTGGCAACTGCCTATGGGTGGGGATATCAGTTCCACTGTTGCCATCTGTGGGCTCATGGGCTCTGGATATCCAAACCTCCATCCCCGTCAATTGTGTAACCCCCCCACATGTGTCATATACCGCCCCTGTATGCGTCTTGTTTGTCTTGTCTGTTTACCTACCCAACCTACCTCCCCAGCTGTACCGACTTCCTTCACCTGACATACCACTCTCTCCTGAAAAAAAAAAGGGCACTCTGTACCCACAAAAAAATTACGCCCCATACATAGCTGCCCATTCCGCACACATGTCTGCTGGACATGGAATCTATCAATTACAATTGGCTGTACAACAAGTATTATTGTTGTCCTGACACCTCTCTCAGGGGTGGAAGGTTTCAAATGTCACACCAAATTACATACATATGCACAGCTGTTGCTGATGAAGAAATGGGCAGCTATGGGCCTTACCTACATCCCTCCTGCACATCCCAAGCTTGTTTCCCTACTGTCTTACCCTCTTTGTGACCCCTTTTTCACCACTTTCCTGTCTCCCCATTTTCTTTTCTTTCAAAGAAAATAGTGCGGGTGTGCACCAGAGTAAGCACCGTTAAGCGTTGTAAGTGGGTGTGTGCTTGTGTGCGCGGAGCTAATCGCCAGTGCGCATGCGTGAGCTCCACGCAAACCAGCACTAACCCGGTTACAACTGCTTAAAAGTGCCTTAGTCACTTTGATTGACAGGTCCTGTACTCAGTTCAAAAGCAAAATAAATTCCCACTGTCAGTCCCGAACCCAGGACCTTGGAAACACTAGTTTGTATGACCTACCACTAAGCCATGACTCTTATACAAAAACATTGTGCTAAAATAAATATAACATGTAATAGTAGGGATGAATGTAAAGGGAATATAGGATGTGTAGTACACAAAGCATGCCATTTAAAATTACTGTCAAAACTACTGGATTTCCATAATAGTAGTGTGTGAACAGAAACAGCCATGCTAGTTGGCAGCTTGTAGATAATAAGGTCAGTTAAAGTACATATATAAATGTATGTATATGTACATATATATATATATATATATATATATATATATATATATATATATATATATATATAAATATATATCTATATATAGTTGTAGGAGTCAATGTGCATACACACTTTCTACAGGGAATATGACAGAGGAATGGAGAAATGTGAATATATAACACAGCCTGAATCATGAGAGAGATACTAACCTTTACACTCACAGAACACTGTCCACAGCATACCAGCATGGTCCCCGCCCTCACAATCTGAAAGGGCAACGCCTATCCCACATACCATTTTATAGCACTGACCTGAAATCACAGTGAGAACTGCAATTAGTACACAACTGGCTGTATGCAATTATCAAATGCTGGCTTACAATTGGTGCAGAGGCCATCACATGGACCTATGCAGATACCTACAAAAGCATCCAGTGCTTACACTCCCCACATGCAATACATTCATTGCATTGTCTGTAAGCAGACAGAGGGAGAGTGAGAAGTGAGAGAGAGAGAGAGAGAGAGAGCAAAAAAAAAAAAAAAAAGATTAGACACTGTGACTCTGTCTCCCGAAGCTGTCAGCACTGACAGTAGCAGCAGCAAGCAGAAGCTGTGGTAACGCAACCAACTGCGACAAACACAGGTAATGCAAAGTAGCAGGTTAATAGTGTGCATACTGTGAACTCTCCAAATGTGTCATAGGTCTGTATCCGTAGGTATATCCATGTGATATGTTGTGTGTACGTATTTCCACCAAAAGGGGATGACCATACATTACATGTCAATCAGTCTTAGGCCATGATCCTGGCAGCAGTTGTCTGTGCGTTGGCCCAGCAATGGCTGTAGTGACTGCTTTGAAAGGTCAGCCAGGTTCAAAAGTCAGGATCAGCCCATCCCAAAGGCACACTGGCTGGGAACAAGTGTCTGCAGGTACCCGATGCCACTGCATATGCATCCCATACTGCATAATTCCATAGCTTAGCAGAACAGGCCCGTTATGCATATGATGTGGTAATTCCCAGGGTCAGTCAAAGTGCCCCCTTAGTGGTGTGGGACCACTGTTGCTGTATGCCACTGTCCAGGTACATATCCTGTAGTATGGCCAAGATGAATTATCAGTGTTATATGCGGTTGTATGTCCTCTCGGAGTACCGGTAGCACACATCCAGGGATACCACGAGGTCACAGTGATGCTGTGTGTTCTTCTCTGCTGAGGGTGGCCCTCACCTGGACATGTGAGATGATAGGGAGGTTACATCCAGCTGTGATAAATATTTCAACTGGTGGGGAGAAGGAGGGGGGATATGTGCACCGAACATGTCTGCAAGATTGTTGCCAATATCCATGTGTTTGGTGAATGTTACGTAGGTGTGCATTAACACAGAGCATATCTGAGGCATGTGGTCCATATGTGCAACATAACTGAAGAAGGCCTTGTGGTCATCCATAGTGTTTGTGTCCATTTCCCTCCCAGAGTATGTCGTGGCCGTTGTTATGATGGACCGTAGCATAGTACCAGTGCTGACCACAGATGCCTTCCCTTAATGTGAATGTGCTCTGTCCTGCAGTAGCCTCCTGCTATTGTTATACAATCTGCCTCTGTCTGGGGTCCACCGGACAGGATGCCTAACCTTTGTGCATAGGTTCTGGGTTAGAAATGTGTGTGCATGTTCCATGCAATCTGTGGCATGTCCATGGTAAGCATTTGCAAAGGGGTCAGCAGTGTGGCTTGTGGCTTCCACTGGCCCAGTGTGCTGCATGGATACCATCTCAGTCCCAGCAAGTGAATAACTGTCTAATCACATACATATCAAAGTAGTCTACTGTGCTAGTGGTGGTGGTGGGATATGTATATCCAGGCCGAGTAACTTCTGTCCACATCACAGTAGTGGACGGTGTCCCACATACAGTACCTTGGAATGAACCTCCAGAGTAAGGTTGTGCATTGCACCTGTCAGTGTGTGCTGACCGATGGGGCATGCTACTATGTTGTGTGGAATGTAGCAGGTATTGTTGCACAGGTGTTGGCTGAGCACTGATATCTGGCCATGTACCTGTGTATCCACCACGACACACACACATACAACATATGGGAGTAGTAGTATATCACTACACATGAGTATCATGTATAGTATGTGTGACATATATTGCTGACTTGGTCTGCTGATATCCTGTTTGTGTTCTCTTCCAGGGAGATGGCGCGACAGTGTAACCCCGCCTACTCTGTGGCGGAAGATGAGGAGATCCACCAGAGCCTGGTGCGGGAGTATGACATCCTGTTTTCCCGCACCAGTCAGAATCAGCAGGAGAGGGCTGCACTGTGGCAAGACCTTGTCCGTAGGGTAAATGATATTGGCACGCATGACAGGACATATGAGCAGGTACGACATCACTGCAGTGATTTAATCCGAAGTGTCCGGCAGGGTGCATCAGATATCTACAGGCAACAGGTCGCCACAGGAGGTGGGGTGGCCACACATCCCTCCTTCACCAGACTGGAGGGGATACTCCTAAGTGTTGTGGCTCCAGTCCCGGAACACCAGCAGCAGTACACCTGCATTATGATGGAGGCTGGTTCCACACAGCAGCATGACATGGAGCGTGCAGGTAATATGCCATATGTACACTTTACTGTTCTGTACACTATATCATATGCAATATCAATGGCACAGTTGTGCCCACTGACATTAATCTCATCATTTCTGCAGGTCCCTCCAGGGTTACAGCAAGGCAGGCCATCCATGCTGGTGAGTGTGTTTAACATAACCTATAATAGTCCTGATAATGCTAGTAACAGTAGTGTAACTCAGTAGTGCTCTGTGTGTATACTGCGGGGTGTGCATGTGTGCATGTGTGCAGGTGTGCCTGTGCCCATGTGTGCATGTGTGCATGTGTGCATGTGTGCATGTGTCCACGTGTGCATCTGTGCATGTGTGCCTGTGTCCACGTGTGCATGTGTGCCTGTGTCCACGTGTGCATGTGTGCATGTGTGCCTGTGTCCACATGTGCATGTGACCACGTGTGCATGTGTGCATGTGCCCATGTGTGCATGTGCCCATGTGTGCATGTGTGCATGTGTCCATGTGTCCATGTGTGCATGTGTGCATGTGTCCACGTGTGCATGTGTCCACGTGTGCATGTCTGCATGTGTGCATGTGTGCCTGTGTGCATGTGTGCATGTGTGCCTGTGTGCATGTGTGCCTGTGTGCATGTGTCCACGTGTGCATGTCTGCATGTGTGCCTGTGTCCATGTGTGCATGTGTGCCTGTGTCCATCTGTGCATGTGTGCATGTGTGTAGAAGTGCATCACTGGTAACAATGTCTGGAGACTGTAAACTGTGTTTCCTGTCTTCCTCCCACAGGTTCTGGGGCTGCTCTGGTAACCTGCAGCAGGGAACCTGAATCCTGTGCCCCGGCTACTGGTAATGATGATATTTGTGTAATGGTACAGGAAGGTGTGTCAGGGTCTGCCATTGGTCAGCCAATTGACAGTACACAGCTGTCAACCCCATCATTGCACACAGTCATCCTGTCTGTACATCCTTTGTCACCATTGTCCCTATGTGATGGACAGGATACAGTGGGCATAGACCAGGGTAATGTGGTACCTGTGGCACATGCATCCCCACACAGCAGCCATGGGCAGGGTCCTCCGATGGTACCACACAGACAGTTGCCCATGGGTTCTCGTGGGAGCATCCGTGGGCGTACTGCCTCTGGCCGACGTGCCCAAAGAGGTCTGTCAACCTCAGCTATGTTTCGGACTGTCATGCAGGCACAGTCACGTATGGAAAGGTACACCAGACAGGGTCTGAGGGAGCTGAGAGCATGTCGCACAGCCATGACAGACAGTATGCGTGACATTGCGGATGCTATCCATAACTTCACCGATGTCATAGACAGTCATTGTGGGGACATATTACAGCAGTTCCACAACCAGATGTCCATGAGCCAGGGCAATGGTGGGCGTTTGCGGTGTCGACGTGGCCATATGCCGGCAGCAGCAGCAGCTGGCAGTCGGTGCGGACGACAACAGGCTCGCGCACGCCCCCATAGTGCCAGCAGCAGCCCCAGCAATGCTGGGTCTGTGCTGTCATCGGAATGCCCCAGGAGACCACATGCACATGGCTCTGGACAGTCCCAACAGGGACTTGTGTCCAGTCAACACACTCCCACTTCTGATGACAGTACCCAGTCTGGCTTTGTACTGGATACGGTCCGTAGCACCCCTGCCAGGCACAGGTACCATGTCCGTGCACACAGACACTGATCTGTATGGCCTGCCAGGTGCAGTCTGTGGCTGTCCACAAACCCCTGTATATGGCAGCCATGAGGTGGAACTGTGTGTGTGCATACACACATGCGAAATGTTAACACCTAGGGCAACCACATACACTCACACACTGTACCAACACTGCCCCACCCTGTACTGCTGCCCCTCACCAACACACATACACACACATGTCAATTGGTGGTATCAGTGGCTGACTCAGGCATACCTAATCCACACCCTGTGCATATGATGACACTGTGCCACCTCCTGCAATCTCCAACATCATTGCAGGAACAGGTAAACACGTTGCTGATGCACAGGGTGACTACATAGAAGTGTATTAGTAGTATCATGTTGGTAACAGTACAGTGTGCTGCTATGACTGTGTGTTTATCCCAGCATGCCTGCTGCAGTAACTGTATGAATATCCTAAATTATCTGCACCCATCGTACATACCAAAGTATAACAGCTGCACATAATTACATGCCGGTGGTAAGGTTGTCAACAGATAGCCGCATACATGGGTAGCACAGGGGGAAAGCTAACACAAGTAGTGATATGTAATGGTGGACATGTACAGTAATGGTGTCAAGTTGCCCATAATGACTATGCCATGTGGATGTTGGCGCATGTAGATATGTGTGCAGTACCAATGTAATCCAAATCACAAATAAGTATGACATAATATCAGTTCTACCATGGGCATCTGCGCTGCATATTCCTGGGTACATGTTGATAGTGCCTACATATTGCATTGTTACTTACTGTTATTGTTACCCCTTCTTTGTTGTATAATGCACTACTTCCAGCCCTGTTTACTGTAGCTTTGTTTGCATGCATGTTCGCTTGGGGTTCCCTGGAACACTGCTTACACCTGCAATGCAGAGTTACAGTGCTTCTGTAGACTTCTAGTGACATCTGCATAGTGTACGATACGTATGTCAACTTTACACATGACAGAATGTTCCTGTCTGTCCTGTTCGCATGTACGTTGCCTGTGACACATTGCATACGTCTTACCTGGCATTTACCCACATGTGCAGTGCTATGAAACAGTAGCGGTACACCCACACATACACACCTTCAGTATGTTGTTCCCCATTGGCCCTATGTGTTGGTACTCACCATGGCAATCACACTACTAGGGTAGCATGTGCAAATGTAACCTGTGAATCGCCTCTATGGTAAAGTTGTGGTTTATGTGAGTCATGTGTCAATGTCACAGCTGCCACATGTATGCAGTCAGCCATCACCCTTGGCCAGGAACGTACAACACATGTGTGGGATGCCACCACACAGCCAATCTGGGGACTGGTCTCTCTGAACCCAGTAATGCCATTCCCTGTCAGGTGGCATGTCATATATACTTCATCCTGGACAAACGTCAACCCCAATCCCTGCTGCTACTATTGATAATACCACTGAAGATGTTCCTGATAGTTTTGACCAGTTCTTTACTGAGACATTTCAGGCCCTAGCTAGCCATCTACCTCCTAGCTCCTCTGGTCCTGAAAGTAGCACCCCTAAAAAACTACTTGCGTTCAGCTGCCAACCAGTCGCCACTTCACTTCTCCGTACATTGATTGAAACAGTGAAACCCACTACACTTTCTGCCAATCAACTCCCTGCCGAGTACCTATCAAAACCAGATGATGCTGTTGCTTACCCCGTCTCAAAGGTAATCAAAGGAACCATGGTAGAATCTAACTTTCCCACCATCTGGAAAATGTCATATGTAATCCCACTTCACAAAGGAGGCAGCTCTACTGAATTCTCCAATTATAGGCCAATAGCTAAACTCTCTCCACTTGCACTGATTATGGAAACTTTCGTCATAGACAATTCATGCACCACCTAATCCAAAATCGCATTATGGCAGACACTCAGCATGGCTTATGTCCTCATCACAGCACTACTTCACGCCTCCTAGCCTTTACTAACACCATAAACCATACTTGCAACACTAATTATATATCCTCAGCCCTCTTTTTGGATCTTTCCAAGGCATACGATATGGTTGATCACCAACTTGTACTCCACACCCTGCAAACACTGTCTAGATACTGGAGCCTTCCAATGGTTTCAATCCTACCTGCATGGTCGACAGCAGGCTGGCCTCTGGCAGAACAAACTCTCTAACCTTCTACCTAACACCCTCAGAGTACCACAAGGCTCTATACTAGGGCCCTTGCTGTTCTCCATCTTCATTAACGACCTTTATACTGTCATCCCAAAAGTCAGCTGTATCCAATATGCTGAAGACTCTACTCTGATCTGCTCAGCCACATCTCCAGTAGAGTTATGGTCAGCTACCCAGACCACCTTTAATACAATAGAAAACTGGCTTTCTGAACATCGTCTGATCCTAAATCCCAAATAAACTAAACTGCTGTTATTTCACCAACACGTAGGTCTACCACTTTCACTGTTACCATAACATCAACTGATGGCACAATAATCTCCCCTGACCCATCTCCGAAACTATTAGGTGTCATCATAGACAATAATCTCAAATGTGACCTACATGTTAACCAGATTATCAAAGCCATCAATAGAAAACTAGGGTCACTTTACAGAATTAAAGCCTTCCTAGCCCCTCCAACTAAAGGTGCCATAGCTCGCTCACACCTTCTTTCAACCCTTCTGTATGCATCCCCTCTACTCTCGAATATGAACAAGACTGTCCTTAACGAACACTCATTTTGCTACAACCACATTGCCAGGTTTGCCACTGGGCTGCCTTTTAGGACACATCATTGCATCAATCTAAATTAGCTTTGTTGGCTTGCAATATCCAGCCTAATACAGTATAACCAACTGATTATGGCCTATAAAATCCTCTATAATCCAGACAATACTCCTGCACTTCAAATATTATCACCCCCTATAATAATCCTAGACCGCTTCGATCCTCTAACAAATTACTACTTCAGACTAGCAGGTTTAATAACACAGCCGGTGATTCTCTCTTTGCAAACCCTGTAAGTAGAACATGGAACTCACTTCCAGCTGATATTACCCTACTGTCCACCTTAGGTCAATTTAACAGTAGACTCAAACAACATTTGTCACTTAACTGGCTATGTCAATGTATCAAGCCTAGCTAACTCGAATGTGTAAAATCTGTGAACCACTTTACTGTGTAATTTTAATTTAATCCTGACTTGTGCTCAGGACTAACATTAACCTGTGGAACATGTTTGACTTGCTTACTTATGTAATCTCTGTAAATAATATGTTTTTAATATGTAATGCTAGTATTATGTAATGCTGTATCTGCTACCCTTGTAGCTTGTCTCCACGGGCCTCCCCTGGAAATGGACATGCATCCAGTCGGACTATCCCGGTCAACAAATATAGGATAAATAAATAAATCAATAAAATATATTACAGTGACTACAATACAAGTCAGACATTGACATGCACTGACAGCATGCTGAACACACTGGGGCATACGGGTGGACTCAGAATAGCAGCCTGCCTGGGCATCACACACCTCCGCAGCTGGCACACAGGCATATGTTCCGTCGGAACAGAGCACATGCCACACATCGCACGCACATCCCCTGTGCCACACACTCACATCCTGTAGGGCTACACAACACACCTGCTACAGTCGTGTCAGGTACCTGTCTTGCGTGCTGCACTGGGGTCCCGCTCAACAGGCTGTATCTGGTGAAGGTGACAGTGATATGCCTCAGGGGCACTATGGTCCACCACAGCACACATGCACACAGGTCAGTCAGAGGCATGGACAGATATGACTCACTCATTGACCATGCCAGTATGGCTGCCTGAGACATACCTCCCTGGACTACATGATAGGGAACATAGAATGGATCTCCCAGCATATGGCACAGGCCAGTATGAGCCTGATGTTGGTTGCCAACATACCCTCACCAGGTATTCTACCACTATATGTGGGAAGGGTGTTGTATGTCTACATTATGCTCAGTCTCCACTGTCATTCATAGGGTATCCACTGGCTGTCAACGTGTGCTTACATGCTAGGGAAGCCACAATGATGGGCAAGGGTCATCTTGCATGTGACACCCATGGCCCGATGTATAATGACAAAGCTCCTTGGTGCACACATACTGCCTTATGCTGCAGGACATGGTTTACATAGCGACCTCTGTGGGTATCACACAGGTTAGGACACTAACAGTGCTGCTACACAATAACAGCAGTGTACACTGGAAGATGCATGCACCAGACACTGCCCTCAGCATGGTGAACTGCAATGTCTGTGCAGTACCAGATTCATGATTCATGGCTCACAGGTGTTACCCATCACTGACAGGTTATGCCCCATACCATGCCTGTCGTCCCCTACACATGTAACACACATGGATAGGGGGGTGGTATTCCAAGGTAACACAGATACACACACCTCCAGGTTGTTGGCACAGCACAAACCATCAGGGCCTACTCATGTGCAGCTAACAGTGTGTCGGACTGCCATCTGGTTCACAGCCTGGCACACACAACCCTCCCATACACAGGAAGACCGCCTATCCTCCATAATAACACTGGCAATATGACAGTCTCAAGAACTGTGTTTATATGGCCGGACTGCATCCAGCCAAACATTGTGTGTGAGCATTACTGTAGCTACAACACACTAGCTGAAGGGTTCACAGCATGTGGTCACCGAATTGCAGTGGAATGATATGTTACCACTACCACAACAGGTGGGAACATGCAGCACCTGTACATCGACTACATGTACACTATATGGCCCAGACCAGATGTGTATCCCCTGCTGTAGGTCTTTCACCATAGACACCCACACTGTATAGAGACATACCACGTGCGGACCATGCACAGTAAGACACAGTCATATTGGTATACATTGCAAATACCATTTATCCACTCGAAGCATGTGTCAGACATGGTAACTACTGCAGGTCACAGGTATTTATGTGTATGTGTCACACACATACATCATGTGTGCAATGCCATTGCTGGTTTAGGCAATGGCATGCAGTGTTATGTACAAACACCCACACAAGGTCATACTGTGTGACACAACCACACGTGACAGTTGTGGGTTACCAAAACATACCTATCTGTACTCTGATAATGGAAATAGACACAGAAGCAGAGCACACTATTGGCATTACTAGCCAACTAGCCCTGTTTGGCTGTGCTGATAGTGTGGTGACATCCCCTGTGTTTACTGGGGGAGTATGCAGCATCTGGTGTATTGTAGTATTTGCCAAAAGCATCAGTTTGCTCACACTTGCATTTACACACACCCTACTATCCCCACACACTTGCCATGTTTAGGATTCATTCCCTTACCTAACTAAGTCATGACACGTGAAAGAGATGCATTAGCAAAGCGCACTATTCAGTTTACTAGATAGTTCCTCTTCTCTGCCTATACTTATAGGGTGCTGACAACATCAGTATTTTGAAAGGGTAATGTGCATCAGGTAGTGTGATCTCCTGATTGCCAAAGCTAACATGTTTTTCATACGGAAATGCACACACACAAACTCCCCACATCCAAACACACATACATGCCATTTACAGGTTTCAAACTCCTACCTAACTACATTACGATACTGGGGAGAAACGCATTAGCGGAGTGCGCTATTCACATTACTGGGAGGGTTCCCTTCTCCTGCTGTACTTATAGGGTGCTGACATCATCTGTGTTTAGAAAGGGAAGTGTGCATCCTGTAGTGTGTTCTCCCAGTTGCCAAAAGGGACATTTCCCTCACACATATTTGCACACACACACACACACAAACTAACTTCCCTCATCCAAACACACACATTTGCCATTTGCAGGATTCAAACCACTACCTAACTATGTTATGACACTCGAGACGGACGCATTAGCAGAGCGCGCTATTTGCATTACTGGGAGGCTTCTTTTCTCCTGCTGTACTTATAGGGTGCTGACATCATCTGTGTTTAGAAAGGGGAGTGTGCATCCTGTAGTGTGTTCTCCCAGTTGCCAAAAGGGACATTTCCCTCACACACAGTAACCCCCCTCATTCAAACACACACACACTTGCAGGATTCAAACCACTACCTAACTATGTTATGACACTCGAGATGAACACATGAGCAGAGTGTGCTATTCGCATTACTGGGAGGCTTCTCTTCTCCTGCTGTACTTATAGGGTGCTGACATCATCTGTGTTTAGAAAGGGGAGTGTGCATCCTGTAGTGTGTTCTCCCAGTTGCCAAAAGGGACATTTCCCTCACACATATTTGCACACACACTAACTTCCCTCATCCAAACACACACACACTTGCCATTTGCAGGATTCAAACCACTACCTAACTATGTTATGACACTCGAGACGGACGCATTAGCAGAGCGCGCTATTCGCATTACTAGGAAGCTTCCCTTCTCCTGCTGTACTTATAGGGTGCTGACATCATCAGTGTTTAGTAAGGGGGAATGTGCATCCTGTAGTGTGTTTTCCCAGTTGCCAAAAGGGACATTTCCCTCTCACACACACAAACCCCACTCATCCACACACACTGAGCATTTGCAGGATTCGAACCCCTACCTAACTATATTATGACACTTGAGAGAGACGCATTAGCAGAGTGCGCTATCCGAATTATTGGGCATCTGTTCTGCACCTGTAGTATTTCTGGGGTGCTGACATCTTTATTTCTACAGAGGTATGTAGATGTAGTACTACCTGTCAGGTGGGGGATAGCATATATATGCATTTGCAGCCACCTACGTCAGGGTCAGATATGTACATCGCACTGGCAGGTTATGTTCTATACCATGCTTTGGGACCACAGGACCTGTAACACACAACACAACCAGTCCAGGACACCACACCCACATCCAGGACACACACTTAGCTTCCCTGGGAACAATGCCAGGATATGCAGGTATTCACATACACCATTCCAGTTGTTAACATCAGGTACAGGCATATTGTGTGTGAGAACTACTCAGGCCTCTACCACTTTACCCTACAGCCACTACAATTTGTGGGTCCATGTGCTATGACAGAACCACACACCACAGCCACATGGGTGAATACATATTGCACCTGTCTATCTGCAACGTGGGTACTCATTGTTCCACACCAGAGGTAGACCACCATTGTTGATATCTGACCATACCCACCTTTCCCTGGACATCCATATCTCATCTCAACCCCCAGGCAAGGTTGTCACTGCACACAAACTGTGTTTAGCACAAGCAGACTCTACACTTGTGTAGACTGGGGTGGATGACTTCAGAGGACCCATGCTGGAGGACTATACTGGCCACTCAGCATAATCCTTGACAATTGTATCCTATGAGCATGTGTGCAGTTTGCATTGGTCATGCTATCCCACATATACCCATGACTGCTCCACAACAAGACACCTGTCAGCTGTACACCGGCCATATATGCGCCACTCAACAGACAGAGTGACCTAACACATTGCAGAGCTGTAGCCCACAGAGGGAGGACATCTGTGGACAGTTCCAGCACGGCACTTCATTCACACATACTCATTACAACACAGTGTTGACAGTGGAATCATCCAGAGAATGCAGATAGGGCTCCCCTCAGTCTGTTATTGACGGACACCTACTGTCAGAGATCCTCAGCAATCCTCTCACAGCACACACCGACAACATGGCTGTGGCTTAGCACATTCAATCCCTGAGACCTCCACGGTGCCCCTGCTTGACAGAGGCACAGCTCACTAGCCTCACATGTTGCCTTCTGTGACCTACTTTACAGTGGCACGGTAGCCTACTGTCCTGGGGATGCAGATGCCAAGCACACTCTGGCTGAGCTGTCATTCCCTGGGGCAAGAAGCCTAGTATTGACCTCTACACCCATATGTTCAATTGTCGGATGCACAATATTTGTTGTGCTGTTCTACTGTTTGCAGGTCTTTATTGCCATAGCATTCCCTGTTCCTATGACCAACTTGTGTATCTGTGGCAGATGTTTGCATATGACAGCGATCCACTATATCACTTATGTCTCTGTGGTCATTTACTGTGTGCACTGGGCTGATTGCTGTGTTGTGGTTGGTTCCTGGACTGACACGTACAAATACCAGATATGTGTGGCCAACTGCTACACGGAGATATGGCCTAAGTGTGTGAGCATGCCCAGTTCAGCCTTTCCATGGCATGTTGTCTGACATATGCCTCATTTATCAAAGTGTGTGAGCTTGCCAAGTGTGAGCTTTCCATATGTTGCACTCTGAAGTCCGTCACATATTTGGGTGTGTGTAACCTTCGACATTATCGCACTTTTATGATTGTGTGTTGGGTGTCATGTTGTGTACTAACTGGCCAACTGCTTTGTGTCTGCCACAACAGGGATTATACTGTGCCTGCAGGAATTGCATGGGATACTTTGCAGACAGTTCTTAACATACTTTCATAATGACCTAACACTGTAGTACCGTATAGTGCACTGGTTCGGTACTTTCACTGTGGTGGACAGTATCCCGGGCTTTAGTCCTATGACTGCTTGACATATTTATAGTGAGCACAACAGACTGTGTAGGGGCCAGTTGTGCACATATGACCATGTTGCAATATGTTCAGATATGGACTACCTACACCAGGCTTGTCCAACATTGCTAGTGTATTCCACAACATGGGTGGACATTGGCAAACACTAGCGATGTTCCGTAGGCCATTTCTGATGGTAGTCACAGAGTGTGCTTGTCCTTCGACACACATTTTAACTGGAGTTTGCCATTACATATGTCATGGTTGGTATACTGTGCCTCTGTCTGCCTCTGACATAACAGTGATACCCAGGGTAGCCTACCATCTCCCATACACTCATCAGGATGCCTCTTGAGGGGTGTCGATATGTGGCACTCTGGCTGACCTGTACCAGGAGTTTACTGAAGTGTGGGGGTGCCTTCTGTGTTATGGATCATTCTGTACAGCTTGTCCTATGTATGTCAGTGCTGGGGTTCAGGTCTCTCATGTGCATAGCTCACTGCCATTCAGATTGTACAAGGTGCAACATGTTCATTCATTCCAGGTTGGACATGGCTTCATACATCAGGCACATATTTCCTGTAGTTGGGAAGGATGGCGGTGTGTGGGGCTGCAGTTTGTTTACTTAGGCAACACATGGCATCTGTTCATGCTCTTTGCTACCCCTGGTGGGGTACTGTTGTGGACTTTACAGTTGATGGAGGTGTCTGCTGCGGTATATCCCACAGGGGCTATTGTAGTCAGTTGTGATGCTGACGGAGGATGGCTGCAGAGCCAGAGTGAGTTCCCCTTATCTACATCTGCCAGCCTTCATGTTTGGGTGGGTATATGGTACATGTTTCTGCGAACACTACAGACATATGTTTGCCCAGTGCAGGATATTTATCACCTTTTGTACCCAGGTCTCACATTACATGTTAGGTACCTCATGGGTTAACACCTGTGTGGTAATTTGTGGGCACTTACTGTATATCCACGGTGGTTGTCTATACACAGTTCTGCGATTAGCTTGCTGACGTGGCTATGGCTACAGTTGTCTGTTTGTAGGTGGCCCTTTTGTGGGTTGCTTGTGTCAGCTGGGGGTTGGATATGGTGGGCTGTTTGTACTCCTCTGCATACATGCTCAGTCACAGTCATTCCATGTTGGCTTTTACCTATGGGACATGTGTACAGAACGGGGCTGGGGGGAGCCAAGACCAGGCCTTGTGGGATGCCACTCATATCCGCTTTGTAGTCTGACATGGATGCGGCATGTCTGACCATGTCAGTTCTGTCCTTGGTCTGCTTTGCAACCCCTCTACTGACATAGGGGTGTATATTTAAGCTGGTGAACATATCCATACTGAACACATACAGTATTGTCTAGAAGCATGTGCACGGTCCAGCTACGCTGTGTGGACCACATAGCCCTCATCAATGACATTAATGACTGCTTCAAATGGGTCAGACATGTTTAGGGGCCGGTTCTGCAGTTACAACAGCCACAGTGTGTAGGGTCCAGTATCAGTAGGTCCACATTAGCCTTCTGTCTGCGGTACATACTGATCCTTTCCATAGCTGTGCAGAACAAGCTTGTCAGGATCCTGGGGTGGTAGTTTGGAGTATCCATTCAGGCAACACCTTTGTTGTGATGGACCACTGTTGTTGTACACTGCTCTTTGGGTACATATCCTGTGGTAAGGCTGACATTGGCCAGTAGTGTGATTTTGCATTCCATTACTCTTGGGGTCCATGTTGGCCTCAGCACAGGACACCATCACATACCTTTGCTGCTGTGTGTTCTGCTTTGCAGATGATGGCTGTTACCTCAGCATCTGCAATGTCAGGGGACCATCTGCTGGGATAGGTATTTTGCACTCGGGGGGGGGGTGTTTGCACTGCACCTGATAAGTTGTATGTTAGCAATATGTGTGTGTGTTTGGTATGTTGTTTGTAATATCTGTGTGATTCGGAGCATATCTGTGGATGCCCAACATGGTTCCTACCATCAGTTGGGTATGCCTTGTGATTATCCTTAGTGTCCTGTACGTTTTGTATCTTCATAGGTTCATGGGTTCATAGTAGGCTAGACACCCTAGGCCATTAGTAAGCCTAGCTAGAGTGTGTGTGTCTTTCGCCACCCCTTGCTATGTTCAATTTTGGCCATTTACAAGGTTCTTCACTGTGCCTCTGTCTGGTCGTGACACAGTGGGGACCCCCAGTATACATGTATGGTCATCCAGCCACTTGGCAATATTCCTGTTGAGGGGTGTCAGTGAGAGGCTCTGCCTACCATGGATTGGGATCCTGTTTCTGGGTGTGGGGAGCCTATGGGTTATGTATCTGTCCCTCCAGCACATCTTATTTCATTATGTGCTGAGGTTGACATCTGTGACTCTCACAGCTCCAATGGCTTTGATTTCCTGTGGTGTAGCATGTCCATTACTCCTTTGTTGGACATGGCCTGGTACAACAGACATACAATGCCTCTGTGTAGGCAGTGTGTGACTGCAGTTAGCTGGGGTGTCTACAGCCAGGCAGCATATGACATATATTTCACACCCTTTATCCTGTCGGTGGGGTAACTATGAGGTCTTCCGAACTGCTGCAGGTGTCACGTATGGTACATCCCATATGAGTCATTGTACTAGATTATGGGTCTGATAAGGGAACAGTACAACGGCACAGTGACCTCTGTTGATGTTGATGTGAATCCTTTCATGATACGGTGTCCAGTATCAACAGTCTTCATAGCCACATTGGCATTGTGGCTGTCACATGACAGATTAATGTCGACCTGTGTCCCTAGGTCCCTGATGACTCCTTGCATACATAATGGTTTGACACCTATGTGGTACTTTGTGTACCTTGTCTGGTATTTGGTGGGACATTCATACTGTCCAGTGTCTTCGGATGTCTGGGTGGGGTTCTTGTGTGTGAGAGTGTGGTCTGTCTACAGCAGTTTTGACTACAGTTATGTGCACATGGGTGGTGTCCGCTGCTTTGTGCATTGTCAGTTACCTGGCTATATGGGTGTCTGTGCTGCATATGGATACTCCCCCTCCTTTGATGTCTTGGTGCAGGTGTTGGGGCCATAACACATGGTATGTGGTATAACCTAGTAGTGCTGGTGTGCTATCACTAGGCCTGCAGCAGGCTTCTGTCACTGGACAGGCATCAATGTTCTCCATAATGGGAAGTGCCTCAGGGGCATGCATATTGCAGTTTACACATCTGGCATTGGTCAGCATTACCCTTATGTTTCCTACCACTTATGTTTTCTAGGGTGGTGGGTAGTCTTTTTGGCCTTGCCTACATATGGCTCTATGGAGGCGGCATAGGCCTTATCCAGTATCCAGACGCACATGGGTAACAGCTGACAGCCATCCCTGTAACAGCAGCATGGCTTGTCATGTTTGACATCTCAAGCAGACACACATTACACCCTCTTGGACTGACAGCTGTAACTGTGCCAGCTGTTAAACATGAGCATTCTGTGTTTGTACTGTGGCATCATTCTTGGTGAGGGTTGGATGCTGCACACAGCCAGTGTCATCCTGCCCTGGGGTACATACTTGGAGGGACCATCCATGTCTCATTTGATGTTGACCAGGGAGGTACATCTCAGGTAATTCACACCAGCATGGACATTGAGTGCATCATATTTCTGCTTGCTTTGGGGTGACCTGCGTACTTGTGTTAAGTGGCATTTTGTGGCAACCTACAAGCAGCTTACTCTACCCTTTCCCTTGTTCAGTCTGGTGAGTGGGACAGCTGTGTGTCTGCCTATATAGACACCTATTACAACTGTATCAGGCATGTGGTTTCTCCTTCGGGCCTGTGACTGTTTGGCACACCAGCTTTGCGTACTATTCATTGCATGTGCTATGTTTGAAGGTTGTGGTTGCTTGTGATCTACTTTGGAGGCTTCTGTTGGTGTGGTGTGTTTGTAATTAAGGCCTCCGGGAATATTTGTCTGTGTTTATGTGTTTGGTTTACAGTTGTGGTAGGTCTATGTGGGACTGGGTTTGTGGTGTATGTGGTTACCTTCTCCTCCTGACTAGTGTTTACAGTACTGAGTTGTTGGAGCTCAACCTCTGGTTTGGATACATGGATGCATCTATCACATATGTTTGTATTTATTGGGGGGTGTTGTGGTTGTCTGTGTACTTGGTACTGGCGTCACATTGCCTCTGGATTCATAGATTATACTTGTTGTGGCTGGACTTAGTGGATTGTATGTGTGGACATATGTTGTTGCCATACTACTGGTCAGTGATTACTTCCCTTTTTATGTTTGCTCTGTCATGTGGTAACTTCCTCATTCTCTTGCATGGTTTGGTAATGGCTGGAGGCCAGCATGCCAGATGCCTGCATGTATGGCATTGTGTGTTGTTGTTATTTGTGATTGCATACTCCAAGCATTCCTGGCTGTGTTCATGCAATGCCTGTATAACATGTTCTGTGGTGTGTCCCATATTCTGCACTTGCACAGAGACATGATCATTTCAACCTGGGCTGTGATCAGCGATAAAATCCAAAAATCCACCGCAATTCACTACATTCTGTTTTATTACAGATCTCTCCTCTAATAGTAATATCAATAAACTCTAAAACTAATAACTTAAAGGAATGTTCATGTCCCTTTTCCATCATGTTTTGCTAAAGCACTACTCTCCTTCTCTTTCTTAATATTATTATAGTGTTTCAGGATCCTGTCTCTTAGTCTATGGTTCATCTTACCTATATAAAATGCTTTGCACAGTGTATACTGTGCCAGGTAAACTAAATTTTACTTTTATAGTCTGCATAGAAATTAAACTCAAATTTCCTGTCGCAAATAGGGTGTGGAATATTGGAATTGGAATACACTCCAAATCAATTTGCATACACTGCATAACTGACATGGAAAAGGTCCCAGACAATCAGAAACTACCTTATTTTTAACAAATTGTTGTCTATAACAAAGATGTTGTTTAAGTGTCTTATTATTCTTAAATATAAACTTCTGTAATTTGTCCTAAATACTTTTTAAGTTCAGTATCTGACATTAAAACAGGCAATTTTTTTTCTAATGATGTCACAAACTAATTCACATTTCACTAGAAAAAGTGAGTATCATTCTAGGTGTGCTGTCTCGTGTAATGGACTCAATTTGTGGCGCCATACCTCTCATATCAGAAAAATAAGGTTTGGCCATAGTATGCCTTGTTAGGCATACTTCTGTTGTCCTGTCTATTTCAGATAGTGAGTAGCGTCTTCCCAAAAACCTTTCTTTAGCTGGCTAATGGCACCATCTAGATCCTCATCATTATTATGTAGCCTCATAACTCTAAGGACCTTGTCTTTCAGAACATTCCTACAAATATGCCTAGGATGCATGCTGGTCTTGTGCAGCAAATTGTTTTTACAGGGGTTTCTTGTAAATGCTTGTGTCTAATTTCCCTAGTATATTCCTATGCACTGTAACATCTAAAAAAATATTTTTTTTCACTTGACTAATGAACACTGATTCAAAAAGGATGTGGTGTTATATAAAAATTCTACAAATTTAATCAATTTCTGTTGACATCCATTTCATATCATGAACATGTTATAGGATCATAGGAGGTTATTAGGCTAATGGCCGCAGGGCCCTTACAAGCCTAGCCAAGTTTAACCCATGTTCCCAAGGGGGTCTGGTTCTAGCAGACACTAAAATCAGCACATATTGCCCCTGTCTAAGAGGGACAGAGGTGGAACACCAGGTGAATTTCCAGTTACCCAGCCAATCATCCAAATTACACTTAAATAGGGCCAAAGAGGGGCTTTGTTTAACATAATTAGGAAGCTTGTTCCAAAAGTGGAGCAACCTCTGTAAGACAAATCTGTCTCTCCAACAAGTTCTGTTGATATCACATACCAGGTTAATGTCCTTTGAGTGAGCGACCTGTGTGCCATTTGACTTGTAATTTTGCAGCATTTCCATTAAATCTGGGTCAGAGATTGCACTGTATGCAAGGCACAGATTGACTCTGAGCAGTCTTTATGACAGAGTAAAGTGACAATAATTTCAATTTGTCTGCATAACACAGATCTTGAAGACCCTGAATGTTTTTTGTAAGATACATTTGTGGTCTCTATAATTGCTGCAGGTGTTTGGAAAGAAACATACCAAAGGGAGAATTGTACTCGATTATTGGCCTAATGAGGAAAGGGGGGGGGGTTATAACCTCTTTTTTTCTGGAGGCAATGCTCTTACTTATGAGATGAGCAATATAAAATGTCCTTATTGCCACTGTGGATACATGGTGATCGAAGTTAAGGTTGCTGTCAACCCGTGTCCCCAGATCTCTCACCACTGACTATATGCTTAGGGTATTGCTACTGATGTCTTCAAACTGTTTATAAAAACTGATGTATGCTCTATATGAATTGTCATTAAACACCTTGTCCAGTTCCTAAAATGACATTAGCGTAACTATTAGCGCAGGCTGTGCACATGGCCACCCCAGCCTTTTGTAAATAAAAATCTGTCTCAAAGATAAAAACATTGTTCTCCAAAATAAGCTCAAGCAGTGCACAAACCAACATATTCTTACTGGTAGAGAAGTTACTACGAGTAGATAAGAGAGATCTAATATTCTCAATGCTTGAATCATTAGGGATCACTGCGAAAAGTGAGTTGACATCTAAAGTTACAAAAATCAAGTCATTACTTAAAACAGCTTGTCTCGATCATCTCAACCATTGGTACAAATAATTTAAAAATCATTTAGTGTCTTTTAGCACATGATCAATAGTGTCCAAAACAAGTTGTCCACATAAATGGTCAGTGGTTCAGTTAGCCAACCATGACACAGTCGGATGCATTGATGGATTCTCAGCATTTGTGCATCTTTGGTATACCGCAGATGATAAGAGTAACAGGGTGGTCATCAGTAAAATAATTGTAAAGTTCTAGAGTGATAAGATTGGTCATGTGCAAATCAAAGATGTAAACATTTACTCTGTTAATCAGTCCAGTCACTTGAAACTTCTGCAAGTGCATATACGTGCTTTCATTGCTCAACATATCCAACATTTTTGTATAGCAAAAAATGCCTGCAAATTCCAAAACCTTTTGGAAAACAGCCAAGGAAACTACTCTACATGAAAAGAATGTTAGGAGCTGCTGTTGCTTTCATTCATGTGCATGTGCAACAGTCCTAAGGCCAAGTCTGTGCTGCTGCTGCTGCTAATAGACCTCAGCCAAGAATTTATTTATTTAAAATTTGTTGACCGGGAAAGTTCAACTAGGGGAGAAATGCTCCAGACACATGTTTTTAGAATGTGGGAGGAAACCCATGCAAATGCAGGGAAAACATGCAAACTCTGCACAGAAGATACCCCAGCCAAGAATTGAACTGGAGAACCTCTTGCTGTGAGGCAAAAATGTTAACCGCTGCACCAGTGTTGCCCAAAGAAAAGAATGAAAAAGGCGCTTAGACCCTGTTTAACTTTTCATAGTCTGCAAGACGTAGAAACTGGTGAATAGAGACACACTACAGGAGCAATGCAACCTCTGTCATCTACAATTGAGAGCAAGGCCAAACCAAGATGAACCAATACCTGTGGAAAATAAAATATGTGTAGCACTTAGAATATTAACTACAGAAACCTGTCAGAGGTCAACAAGGAATATGCCAGAGGTGTCATGGGCATCAGAATCCAATATATTCTATCAGTTCCTGAAACCTATGTTACAACATACCAGTGATTACATACAGTTTCCCCATACACCTGAGAACAGAGCTGCAACTATGCAGAATTTCTGCTCTGTAGCACACTTCCCTGAAGTCCTAGGTGCCATAAACTGCACACACAATGAAATTGCGGCACCACCTGAGGAACAAGGAAGCATGTACATAAACAGAAAGGGTTTCCACTCCATTAACTGCCAAGTTGTGTGTAACACTAATGGAATCATCCTGAATGTGTGTGCTGGCAACCCAGGCAGTTACTACAGTTCACATATCTGGCACAACTCTCAACTCTATCAGATGTTTTCTAGAAGGGGTATCCCACAGGGGGATACAGGCTATGTACTCAAACTCTGGCTGATGATGCCCATCAGAAATGCACACACACCATCTGAAGAATGCTATAATGAGGCACATGTTCAAACAAGAAATATCACAGAGTGTGTGTTTGGGCTGCTTAAGTCATGGTCCTGGTGCCTAGATCCATTCAGGGAAGCCATGCAGTACAATCCCTGTACTTGTGCTGAAATTTTCACTATCTGTGCCATCCTTCACATTATCCTGAAAAAAAACAGCTTCAGCAGAAACACCAAGGGGAAGATCCACACATCCTACCACCACTGGCAATGTTACCCCAGCCACATGCAGGTGAGGAGTTAGAGGGTGAACCATCAACTGCTGTGGGTGTAGGCAGACATAGGCATACACAATATGACCTTGGGCTGGCCAAGAGGCAAAAGACAACACACATGTTCACTACCTGAGAGGGTAAAACCTTCATCCTATGCACATACATAGAGGAACATTGATGCCAGGCAACCTTTACTTACCCATGTAATGGCTGTGTACTCCTAGCATCACACAGACTCAGCCCCAAATGAAAACTCTTGTAACTGCTGGACTTCCTTCCTTCTTATACAGAGAGTTCCCTTAATGAGATACATGTAATGTATAGGAAAATTGACTTATTAATGGATGACATGTTGTACCAGGGGCAAATCAATGAGGATGAGCATGCATACATGTATAAGTACCCTATGGTACCAAATATATTTGGAAATTCCCAAGGTCCATAAGGGACTTAGGGACCTACAGTTTAGACCTATAGTTGATGGTAAATGATCAGAAACTTGTTTTATAAGCACATTTTTGGGTAAAAAATTACAGACAGGATTAAACAGATTTCCATATATATGTACAGATTCTTGGGAGTTCTTAGACATAGTGGGTAGAATAAAGTTTGATGAAAGTGTAATCATGGTCACTATTGATGTGGTTAGCTTGTTTATGGTCATCCCACGTGTAGAAGGTTTAGCGTGGTTAGAGACCCAATTGTTTAATACTGGCCTATATGATCAGGATAATATTAATGTGTACATAACGCTAATGGAAGTGGTGCTTCAGAATAATTATTTATATTTTGAAGGTCAGGTTTACAGGCAAAAAAATGGGGGCTGCCATGGGTGCTGCCTGCACCCCCATTTTTTGCTAACTACATTATGTCTTATTGGGAACAACAATATGTAATACAGAGTACATTCCAAGCCAATATTTTGTTTTACACAAGGTTTTTAGATGATTTGTTTATTTTGCTGAAAGGTACTGAGCAGGAATTAGAGCAGTTTTATGTATACATAAACGACACTGTTGTTTTTTTTAAATTTACACATGGACATAATAGAAAAAACATTCCCCCAGATTCATGAAGCTCGGTGCAAGGCCGGTGTAAGGCTTGCGCCGGCAGTGCAGTGTATAACCGGCATAGCAGTGCCACATGCATAGTAATGAGTGTGCGCCGCAACCACAACCACGTGCAGAGGGCACATGCGCGAGCCCAAGTAGGATGCGCCCGTAGGCGTGGCCAAGCCGGCAGGCGACGAGCAACCTAAAGTGCTGACTGTCACAGGCCGCCTGCAATAGTAACCGCACCAACCAGTGTCCGTGGATAATGAAACGTACGCAGAGTATGCAACATAGTACCCGTCCACACAAAATGGAGAACCAAACATTAATCCACGAAGTCCAAATTGTACCCGTCCAAGGAATAAAGGATACGCATAATACCGAGTCCGTCACACAATGCACTGTCAGCAGGCATACCCAGTGAAGGTGTACTGCATCAAGTCAGCGCGCTGCACCTACACACGAGTAGCCCCATGGGCATGGTCACCAGCAGTCCCACAGTGGTAGTGAGAGTACACAGCTGGGCAGTCGTGTCTATATAACAACCAGAAAGAAACCAGATACTCTAAACACAGACAAACATGTGCATAGCAACATGTGCTAGACCAGCAACGCATCTGCATACACATAGGATGGCGTATGCCGAAGTGGAATATCCAGAAGCAGAACCTATGCATGCAAATGTAATACACAACAACCCCGTCATAGCACATAACCCGCACCCATGTACGACCGTCCACCCAATCCAGCTAGCAGCCTTGCGCAGCTGCACACCTACACACAGTGGGTATACCCCAAATGTAGTAGGAAGTATTGTCCTAGGCAGTGACACGTGTGCAAATATGTACCCCACATGTCAACATCCCACCCCAGGTACTGATATCCAAATGGCCGCATGTGAATGTGTCGGCAGAATGCGTACATCCCACATGTGGTACAGACCTGTCGAAACCCCATAGGTGTTCACACACCACGGTGTCCATAACAGTACACATCTGGACAAAGCAGTATGTGCAGCCACTGTACCGATGATTAGCTATGCAGACATGTCAAACACAAGACATAGGGCGGAACGTCCGCCCACCAAGCAGGTCACCCCAGCAGGGTGCCACATGCACAGAAGGTGAAGGTGGGACATCACACGTAGATATTTGTGGTGCCGTATGGCCAAACACCCATGGCCAATGCAAAGGATTGAATAACACGTATATGCCCGGATGAATGGGTATGTCATAGCATGGGAATAGCCTAAGCTATCCAACATAATAGCCATGCGTACCAGATACAAAATGCCAGTAACATGCAGTAGTAATGCAGGAAGGCATACATGACTGTGGCAATATCACAGGACATATGGCACGTGTCAAGTGTCGACGCAGGACACAAATGTCCAGGATGGGGCCTCCTGCAAAGAGGAACACGTGCCAACCCCACCCCCCACTGACGTATCAGCAGTAGAAACACAACCCAAACACACACCAACACCACTGTCCAACCCATGATAGCAACGGAGGCCGGACAAAGACCACCATGATGTGTGCACAAACAGGGACACAGGTAACCGTTGCTCCGACAACCCCCCACAGGCCACCGAATAATAATATGGACATACGCATGTAATGCTGTGAAAGATGTGTGGTAGTCCTCAGTATCACAGAGGTAGGTACACAGATACACTGTAACCAACCGTGACATATGTGCACTGTACACAGCATACCTGCAGGTAATACATAGTTCAATCATGTGCCACATAAATATCCATGTATAAATGAGGACAGGGGATAGACAAGTGTGAATGGGACAAACGCAGAACATGGCATATGTATGATAACCGGCACCACCCACAGCATTGTATGCCAATAGCAGAAGCTATTGTCAGTTGTCCAAACACGCGTGTCTGTACACATGGAATACCATAGCAATAACCCACACCCGGATGTGGGTAATGCTGGATATACCCATGGTAGACGTGGTGCGGTCCCGAGGCCGATGCCCGAGGGACCACACAAAGGCAACCGTGGGTAAATACAGCAGTACCCACACCCAGACGTGGGTCATTGCTAGTATGCCATATCATCTACGGAAAGAAACTATAAATTTCCAGACATAATGGCACAGCATAATGCCTGTCCGCCGCCCATCCGCAGATATACGGCACCCGCGGCGGTGCGGACGTACTGCGTGAGATGTCCGTTGCCATTGTCGACACTGTCTCGCTATGTGAAACAAAGTCAACATAGCAATTCAATACAAAACAGCGACGGAGAGCACGATGTCCCCGTAGCTGTGCTGTACAACCTGTTCCGCCATGTTAAATGTGTGTAGCAGAGCGGGACTGCCCCAAAGTAAGCAACGGACATGTCTGTGGCTCAGTTAAAGCTGGCACGCAATGTTAAACCCATGTAACATAGCGAGACAGGTTATAAATACCGAGGTATACTAATGGAAATAGGTCCGGTCGACCAGACCGTGTGCCATTACTATAACACGATCTACAACGGGCCCGCCGGCCAATCAGCGTGCACGGTTAGGAATAATGGGGGAGGGGTTATGGTATCATAGACACGGACAAACCGTGCCCATGTGACTTGTTTGACATTCGTACACGGTCAGGGCAGTTCCGTACACTAGGCGGACAAGACCAAACCCAAAGCACCACAGGAACACCCTGACAATCAAAGGCCTGTATGCGTTGGGGCTATAAGACCCCGTGATCCGAATATCCCTGCGGTTACGACATATGCAGCCTGGGCCATGAGCAGTAGGGAATAGGGAATGTGTAACATGTAGTACCGCACTTTTCCCAGCAGGAGAATGGATGCCTGTGACGTACGTGAGTGCGGGATGGGGTGGGGGGGATATGTTAATGTAGCTATGTAATGGGTATGTATATAAATGAGACAGAACAGCAAACGTGTAGTGGTCACAGCAACCGGCAAACGTGACTGCAGTCCCGTTTGAATTACGACTATAGAACATATAAATGTGAACGTGTATGTAATGCATCTGTGCCGCAAAGACAGTTACATGTGTAAAGGTGAAAGTGTGTTCCGCACACGTCCGTCAACCGGATCAGAGATATGTTACCGGAACAGTCACAACTAATACAGACCATGTAACCACACGGACCCAGTAAACATATGTAACCAGAATATGGATATGCATGTGCGACTGCGCGCAACCCACAATTAGGAAATGCAAGTGTGCCTGTGCGTGTGTGATCCGCTCACAGCAGGGAAAGTTAATGCTGTGTCCTCCACGTTAGTTATACATGTCTCAAAACTGTCAGCCTCTGAAAGTATGGAACTGGACAATGCCATGCAAAGTACCGGTACAAATAGTGAGAAACACATGCTACGTGATAAGACAAACATAGAATGTGGATAGAATAACATGTGTGTTAGTAGCAGGGATTGACGACGGTTATGCATCTGTAACCCGACCCACTTGTCAGAAGGTGCCACCGTACGAATTGTGTTTTGTTGGTTCACACTTGTTGACCGGGCTAGCTTGATATATGTCCAGTGTCAGCAGAGGCCTGTGGAGAAATGCTCCACACACAATAATAGCACAACATACCAAAGTACTCATATATGTAACCAAAAAAGAACAACAATAGAAAGTGTCCTGAAAGGACTGGTTACATACAGAATCCAGATGACAGAGACATATATGGCCAGTGGAAGCACGTCATAATTACGGAATCAGGTCTCTATAGAATCAAGTAAGTCTCACATGACATGCCAGCGAATTGCCAGATAGACACAGGTCAATGTAACACACAGCAAGATAAAGTGCCAACCAGCCGTACACCCTGCCAGAATGTGTACAGTAGAAAGGTATGGTATGGTATGGTAATAGATGTGTGTACACAGGTAATCCACAGACAGAAACAAAGCAAGGTATGAAACGAGGGGTTCACATGTATATATGTACACACAACAGTCCGACGGCCCGTATATATGACACATGGATATAGATATGCCAAGTAATACATAATATGGGTAGTCAAACAGACATCCACAAACGGGGAACATACAGCAGCAGTCAAAACCACTGGCCAGATGGTGACAGTCCAGCAAGTTCTACACTTTACAGATGCACACTGGTGTCCATTGTAGGACTCCAAAAATTGCTCTGTTCACAACCCCTGCTGCGATCGACGCAAAAGAAGTGACAGCCACAACTACGGAACAACTAGACATATGCACCAAGAGCGTGTTTAAGGTTGATGACACGTGTCCAGGAAATGCAGGACATATGAGCAGAAATCCCCAGATTGGCGAGTCCATAGAAGTGCGTCCACATCCCAGTACCACACACATTAAGCATGTGTAATGTGTACCGTCGAGGGTTGCAGTCATGGGAACCTGGGTATGCAGAAATGGGCCTCGGTGTTGTTTGGCAGAGAATCCGTTGGCCCGCCCCGTGGGAGGGATGTGGGTATAGCACATGCCTTAATCCCCACTAATGGTGCAAAGCATCCACCGGATAATGCGGAAAGCAAGTGTGAAATGTGTACAGCCCTATATCACTGTCCAGTAGGCGATTTCCATGGATGGACATGCATACAACCAAGATGGCACCCATAACTGGAAATCTGGCGGAATTACACAGCTGCAGTAAGGCATAGCACAGGAAATACAGATAGGGACTACATTAGAAATTCCCCATACAAAGTCAGACCATCGTGCAAACACCGGCGTACATAGCTCTCAATCTGCCATCACCAAAATGGGGATCACTCACCTCCATAATTCGGAACAAATGGGCGACCTGTGGAACACATACCAATGGCTCACTAACAACTTCAACTAGGAAGGTCATAGGATGGTTAAACTATGCCGTTCCCACTTATAAAGAAGATCCTTTAAAGAATTAATATGATGAATGTCAATTGACCATGGATTTCACCTAAACCATACCTAACACTGAATGTGTAACAGACCCTTTCAATGTGGAACTTTGAGGGATTCCGAGGAGCATGACCCACTGAAGACCCCAAAAGAGCTACGTCCCTCATAACCAGGTACACTGGAGAGGTATGCTGGCGTAGCCATGAATACGGATGTTATGAGTGTCACTACTCATGCAATGGAAATAGCGCTCCCTATCACCCACCGCACAGTCCGGAATGCCTAGGCAGCAATCAGCTAGGAAGGCACAGCACTATGCAAAACGTAACAAGGGCAATGGCCGAACATCAGGGTGTTTACACATAATGACAACAGGTCAGGGTATGCAGGGGCTACCTGTCCAGAATACATGTACTGAACCGGTGATCCTAGGCGGACAGGTGGGAAGAAAGACAGCAGGACAAATGTGCAAACATGCATATGTCCTACCCCGGTAACTGTGAATGACAACGTATGCCCCGCGAAGGTCAATGTGGAAGGTAAGCAGACACAAAGGTGACGTGTCCCCCAGGGTGCCATGAAGTGTCAACATTACAAATGTCAGGCCCCCATAGCCATACGTGAGCCCCGCCACCGACGGGAAGCGCAAATACGATGCACACATATGGTACAGGAAAGAACAAGTAGTGTGGATAAGCAGATGTAGACATGTGTGAGGAACACAACTGTCTGCGTGGGTGTGCCGTGCAAATACAAAGTAATACCATGTGGTCTGTCATGCCGCCACACACTGTGTGTGTATTGTAGGCAGACAGTAGGCATGTTGTAGTAGTCACATACCCTGCAACTGCACAGATGTACGCAGACTGAGTAGAAGTCTGCCTCATATGTTCGCTGTGTTCCACGTAACAGTAGCAGTCCGGCGCCCACATGATAACTGACGACAGGACACAACGACAAACATGCGAGGAAGACACCACATCGGACGGAAATGCCATACGCATGCATAACATATCACTGTGCCCATTATCAATGTTTCTAAGAGAAACATGACATGACTGGCCACGAGTGTCCCACTATCTCCTAAGGCCGTGTCCAGATATACGTCCCCTGAGGTGGAGTGTTATGAACAGACACAGATACATGTGTGGAAACACTAGGATCCACTTCAAAATGATGGGATGTGCTCATAGCCGGCCTTAGGCATAGGCCAACCCGACAGCTGCCTAGGGCGCCGCCGCTCTAGCAGGGCCACCTTTCCGGTATTTATGTCATGTAGGTACACCAGGATGGGGGCACCATGTGTTGTGGTGGGGGGCACCATGGAGCCCTATCGCCTAGGGCAGCGGTTGACCTAAGGCTGCTCCCGTGCTGCCGTAGGAGGGGTAGTACGGTCCGCAGGTATGTGCTGAAGTGCACATAAACAGCGGTCTACAAGGATTACCCATAGTGGCGACACCTGCACAGACGGTTATAGCGGGACATACACACGACCATGCACACAGCTCAGATAGACATACACACACCATAAACAGGCAATGATACACAAGGTCTATGGTGTGTACGAGTACAGTGACAGTACAGCAAGGATAGCTGTCTGCCAAGATATACAGCAGATGTCTCTAAGGCATGCCGGAATACGGACGTTGCATGGACAATGAGTGGATATGCATCGTACCACAGTTCTATGTGTCAGCCGTGCAAATATGCGATACATGGGACAGACAGCTGTCCATGCAAGAGCAGCGCTATGGGCATAACATATGTATGTATATATACATAGAGAAAGATACAGACGGACACATGTGGCAAGGCCGGGAGTGGAACGTACACAGCACTACCCCATCACACCACAGCAGGGCGTACGTGGAGAACATGCTACGGAGGTCGACAACCACAGCAGGCACACAGGCAGTCCACTAGCCGTGTCTCAACATCCACAAACACAGAGATGTTGGCAGGATATAAGTGTTCTGCGGAATGTCTAAAACCATAACCTATGAACCCATGCGGCTGGGAGCATAGACACACACACACACAGCTGGCAGGCATGGGGATTGACATTACCCCCAACTACCCAACCGCACGACAGTATGACACAGGTATGGAATGCGCTACGTGGACCACTGAACACAGCACCATCAGAGGCATACGTCTAGGTGGGTAACATCATCCGTAAAGGAATAGATGCCAATAACCAAGGTATGTGTTGCGAAGCGTCTAAAAGCATTACTATCTCCAGGGGCAGCTGGGAACACACACACCACAAACACACACGGGGAAGGGTCGGGAGTTGAACCTATGCCTACCTACATGAACACACTACAGCATGATGCATTTACAGAACGTGCTACCGACATTACTGAGCACAGTGCTGTCAGAGGCATACTTCTAGGTGGGTGACATCATCCGTAAAGGAATAGACGCCACTAGCCAAGGTATGTGTTGCGAAGCGTCTAAAAGCATTACTATCTCCAGGGGCAGCTGGAAACACACACACACACACCGGGAAGGGCCGGGAGTTGAACCTACGCCTACCTACATGAACACATTACAGCATGATGCATTTACAGAACGCGCTACCGAGATTATTGAGCACAGTGCTGTCAGAGGCATACTTCTAGGCGGGTGACATCATCCGTAAAGGAATAGACGCCGATAGCCAAGGTATGTGTTGCGAAGCGTCTAAAAGCATTACTATCTCCAGAGGCAGCTGGGAACACACACACACACACACACACACACACACACCCACCACAAACACACATGGGGAAGGGCCAGGAGTTGAACCTCGGCCTACCTACATGAACACACTACAGCATGATGCATTTACAGAACGCGCTACCTAGACTACTGAGCACAAAGCTGTCAGAGGCATACTTCTAGGCGGGTGACATCATCCGTAAAGGAATAGACGCCAATAGCCAAGGTATGTGTTGCAAAGCGTCTAAAAGCATTACTATCTCCAGGGGCAGCTGGAAACACACACCTCACACACACACGGGGAAGGGCCGGGAGTTGAACCTATGCCTAACTACATGAACACACTACAGCATGATGCATTTACAGAACGCGCTACCGAGATTATTGAGCACAGCGCTGTCAGAGGCATACTTCTAGGCGGGTGACATCATCCGTAAAGGAATAGATGCCGATAGCCAAGGTATGTGTTTCGAAGCGTCTAAAAGCATTACTATCTCCAGAGGCAGCTGGGAACACACACCCACACACACACCACAAACACACACGGGGAAGGGCCGGGAGTTGAACCTACGCCTACCTCCATAAACACACTACAGCATGATGCATTTAAAGAATGCGCTACTGAGATTACTGAGCACAAAGCTGTCAGAGGCATAATTCTAGGCGGGTGACATCATCCGTAAAGGAATAGACGCCGATAGCCAAGGTATGTGTTGCGAAGCGTCTAAAAGCATTACTATCTCCAGGGGCAGCTAGAAACACACACACACACACACACACACACACACTGGGAAGGGCCGGGAGTTGAACCTACGCCTACCTACATGAACACACTACAGCATGATGCATTTACAGAATGCACTACCGAGACTACTGAGCACAGCACTGTCAAGAGGCATACTCCTAGGTGGGTGATATCATCTGCAGAGGCAAGGCAGCCGGTAGGGAATGAAGACAGAGTGCGCAGTCACACAGCATGTCACTATCCCAAGGTGGGCGCACAGTAACACGGTAGTGCTGCACTCGGGAATACCAACTAACTACGGAGCACAACATCACGACATGGATACGGGATGCACCACAGACAGTATACCCTATGAGAGAGCAACCGGCGTGCATGATGTAGGCAGCCATTGTGGCATATCAACCACATATGACTCACCTGGATGGCCACCATGGCTATGCAGGATGTCATTGGCCATGGCTACACGCCTAGTAGCAGACGTCAGTGCCGACTGTACTGTGTTCCCACGAATGGCATACTGGTCATGCCCTCACACCTAGCGGTCGCCAAGGGGAAACATACATGCACACGGGGTATCTTCACAGACGGGCGCGGTGTGCACTGTACTGTGTGTCCATCTACACAGCTGCTTACTGGGCATGCTCACACACTTAGCATTTGCAGAGTGCAGACATGCATACACATGGGGTGGAATCATGGAAGGGCAGAGTGTGGAACGTCGTGTGTGTCCACCTACACGACAGCAACCCGGGCATGCTCACACACTTGGCGGTTGCAAAGGGGGAACATACATGCACACGGGGTATCTTCACAGACGGGCGCAGTGTACACTGTACTGTGTGTCCATCTACATAGCTGCTTACTGGACATGCTCACACACTTAGCATTTGCAGAGTGCAGACATGCATACACATGGGGTGGAATCATGGAAGGGCAGAGTGTGGACCGTCGTGTGTGTCCACCTACACAACAGCAACCCGGGCATGCTCACACACTTAGTATGTGCTACGCGCCGTCCGGCATGCAGACGGAGTGTACACACCACAAGTCACGGCCAGGTAAACCCATCCACACGCACAGGGTGGACACACATGCAGTTACACGTACACACACAGATGACATCACAGGTGTCACGGGTGCAGGCCAAACATGTACACACTGCAGTGAACACTGTAGCTGCCATGCCAGCACCATGCCATCGGTGCAGCAGTATGCCTCACGGTCCAGCAACAGCATGTGACATATGTCCACAGGTCTGTATAGCGGTGTACAGCAGTCATGCAGAGTACACATGTACTACCAATGATCCCACATGTGTGATGTAGTCCGCCCATATCAGTATTCATAGATAGGCATGCTCCACACATACCACGGCCCTGACACAGATATGACACATGACTTCTGCTGTACCACAGTGAACCAACGTCCGGATATGTCATATAAGTGATTGTCTGGCTGTGTGCATGGACTGCACACAGGACACATACGAAGCCTGTGATGTACCACATGTATAACACTGGCGTACGCGGTAATACACACATGAATGGAAGGTGGACACATGTCTGTGGTATGCTCCCACTACAGGGTGTAGCGGTGTTAACTGGGACACATACCCTTGTACAGTTCGCCTGTGACAGCTGTGATACCATACCACAGTCCATGTTCAATGTATGTCGACACACATGTCACAACGTAGCAATGCATACACACATGGCAACAGGGGATACATGTGACACGTGTACCGTGCATGGTGCAGCCATGCATGTGCGGTGGCCGATGTCCATAACATAGTTGCAACTCCCTACTACATGCATACCCATCATGGGGGCCGTTATATGGTGGCATAGTAACTGCACGCATGGCGGTATGTGTGTACATCATGTGTTTAAACATCTGTCCACATGCATGTGTGCAGGTGGTGGTCACAGGTGTGTCATACACCATCCTACCCTGCCATGTGCATACAGTATGCTATGTTGCCGTTACATGACAGTGCTGCCATAATGCATACCCATCGGTCAGGTGTCATCGACCGTATGTCACATGGCTACTGTAACACCTACCACCTCCCAAGTGCATATATCAGCACATCTGCTAGATACAGTGTTGGTACGCATAATGCACTACATACCGCTGCACGCCTGCACATGTCTCATATGGCGGGTGTGGCATTCCCAGCACCGACATGTGTGCAGGAATGTGTGCCCATGTATGCCACATATCGGGGGGATTATGTCCCATGTGCCACACATCACTGTACACCATAGTAGAGATCTGTACATACCTCAGTGTGGGGTGCATGGATGTGGATGGTGCAGTACATGCAACACGTCGTCTCTCCATGTAGACATGTTTGGTCACCACCATGTGAGTGTGCCAACATGTTTGTACGTCTGCTGCCTGGTGTGAGGGTGTATGCAGATATAGTGTTGTGAATGGACACTAACCACACAGGGTGACCATCCCGTACTGGTGCTGCATTGCACGACCCTGTCAATGCCATAGGTGTGAGCCATACTGGCCACCTATGCAAGTCCGCCCCCTGTGACATGGCGTGTGGGTGCATTGTATTGTGAGGGTGCTGACCACACAGGCAGGTATCCCCATCTGCACACTATGGGGTGTGCGCCATAGTGGTGTACACCCCGCCATTGCGGCCATATTCCTGTACCGGTACAGCGTCCTACTGCTGCACAGCGTGCACCACAGCTGACAGGTGACACCTGAGGTCAGTGGCCAGCACGCTGTGTACGACACCTGCACAATGTCACCATACCTGTACTGTGTCATGCCATGTGTGTGATGTCTCTGTCCACCGTAGCCTGTGGCACCGACCACAGGCGTAAGGTGCAGTATATGTGTGGACATGTGTGTCATGTACTGTGTAAACAACGTTAAACTATGTCTGGCTCCTTGCTCCACAGGTTTTCCCTTAGAACTTCTCTACTTGCAATCTAAACTGTCTGTTCTCTATCACCAAAGCTCAGCACTTGCTCCTAAAGTATTCTTATATAGGTAAAGTACATATATACTAGACGGAGTACTACACTAGCCTAGAATCCCCTTGAGTACCCACTTCCCTATAGGTCCCTTCTGACCCAGTTACACAGCAAACGCATTCACGTTCTCTGGCATGTCGAAGGGTCAATTGCTAGTGACCTCTCCTGTTCAGCTGGTGAATCTGGGCATCCTGAGGCAATGTTACAATTGCCTCATGTACACAGACAACCCGAACCTTCCCCCACAAAACAAAATACATGTGAGAGATGCAACTATATAGCCAAACAGGAGGCTGAGCTCTCTCAACTCAGGACCGGCAAGACCAGACGGGGGGAGAAGAACACCACGCACACCACATACCCAGTGTCACATAGAACTATCACAACTGCAAAACAAACACATAAACACACAAAGACATACTCAGAGGCACTGTTCAAACATATACCAAACCCACTGAGGCCTCCAAAGCAGACAGCCAAGCAACTGCCTCCACAAGACATAGGACATGCAACACATAGTTCTCAACGTCAGTGTGCTAAACAGTCACAGTCTTTAAGGCCACACACAATGCCAGACACACTTGTAATAGGTGACGCCATAGTCAGACACACTGACGTCCCACCCACCAGACTGAACAAGGGAATGATCACAGTAGGCTGCCTGTCGGGCGCTGGAATCCGCCACATAACACAAGCACTCAGGTCACTCCGCAGCATGTACAAGTATGACGCGGTCATTGGCCATGCCGGTGTCAACGACCAGAGACATACCTCCCTGGGCTACATGAAAGGAGGCATAGAGGGGCTCTCAGATTATGTAGCCCAGGCCGGCATGACCCTGACCCTGAGCAGTATCCTACCCTCATCAAGAATGATGCCACAATACAGAGTCAGAATGATCAGCTGTAATAATTGGCCTAATTACCGGTGTCAGTCTGAGGGGGTCCAATGTCTTCTTGCCTGGGATGACATGCTTGACATGCCACGCTCCTTCGCAAGGGACGGCTTGCACCTGTCACCCCTGGGCTTCCGGAGTTTTGCAAAGGCTCCTGCCACCCCCATAGTGCCCACTTCAGGCAAGGCTCAAATGATAAACCTACCGCCCTAGACTACAAACCTGGAAAGAACTAAGGGTAATACTGCTCAATGCCAGTAGTCTAAGCCCAAGCTGCACGCCCTCAAAAGCCCTCCTCAGTATGGAGGACATCAATGTCAGTGCTGTGACTGAAACCTGGTTCAGGGCTCCTGAGAGCACCCCAGCACTATCAGGTCATACCTCATATCACGCGTTCAGGACCCACATCCGGACTGAACCATGAAGGAGGGGGAGTCTCCATTTGCATGAAGGATACCCACACCTCCAGGTTGACGGCAACGCACGTAGCAGCGGAGACCATCCAGGTGCAATTAACCATGGGTAGAACTGCCCTACAGTTTGTAGCATGCTACAGACCACCCTCCCAAACCCGGGATACCCACACAGCCTTCCTGAAGACACTGGGGAGTATGAATGCTCTCCAAACACCATCATATTGGGTGACATCAACTTCCCATACATAGACCGGGAACATTACCCAGGACCCAACACCCTAGACCAAAGGTTCCAGGTGTTCATACACCCGAATGCTATGGAACAACTACGCACCATACCCACAAGAGGAGGAACTATACTAGTCCTGATCATCACACATGGAGACGACATGCTCCACACAGGATGTATATCCCTCAACGGTGAGGTCAGACCATATAGTAATCTCACTGGAGATCCGCATCCCGCCCCCAACACCGGCAAATGAGACCACAGTGAAGAACCTCTCCACAGCAAACCCCACACGTCATAAGACTGGAGTGGTACCCTACAAGTCCTCCGAGCCAGTGGAAAACACAGGCCACGCTGCTGAAACCCTTACAAATGCCTTCTACGAGCACCCCCAGGAATGTATGTATCAAGCAATCCCTAATAACATCAGGACCTTGTCCACCAAAGGCAGGAACACGGTCTGGTGGACCCCAGCCATAAACAAACCCTACAACAAGAGGAGAAAGCTACTACATGACAGAGCAATATCACTAACAAGGAAGGCATCACTGATCAATACTGGCAGTAAAATACGATCACTCATACAATCATCCAAGGCCACCTGTGGGAGAGGACTCGCGAAGGACACAAAAGATAACCATAAGGCCTTCCTTAGCTATGGTAGAAACATGGGTGGAAGCTCACAGTTATGCTCGAAATTAGTCCAGAATGGTACAATGATCACTGAACCCACAGACATTGCCAACATACTGGCAGACAGGTTCCGTGCATATATCTACCCCCCCCCAAGAGGGGAGGTCTCTATCCCACCAGAGTCTAGCATCCCAAACATCTCAGATGCCCAGGTGAGAGCTGCTCTCTCTAAAGCGGAAAACACAGCATCAATGGGACCGGACTGTGTCCCCGGCTGTGTGCTACACAACCTCAATGAGGACCTCAACCCGCACATAAGGCTGCTGTTTAATCTTAGCCTTACTACAGGTTACGTACCCAATGAATGGCATACGGCAACTGTGGTCCCACTCCACCAAGGCGGTGCTCCTATGGACCCTGGACATCACCGCCCTATAAGCTTGACGAGCTTTGTCTGCAAAGCTATGGAGGGGATCATAATGGAGCCCATACATGAAGACATTGGGGACATACATATACTGGACCATACCCACATCAGCTTTGTCAAGGGCAGATCCTGCCTCCTGAACCTGGTCGACCTTTTCGGAAGAGTCACTAAGGCCATTGATGGAGGTAAGTCAGTTCGCACAGACTACCGTGACCTAGCAACAGCGTTCGACCCAAACCCCACGCGGGCATCATAGAAAAGCTCACCAGCGTAGATGTAGAGCCATATGTCACACGATGGGTTGCCAATCGGATCAAGGACAGAACCCACAGGGTTAGTGTTCCTGGTGCCATGTCAGACTCCAAGCCGGTCCCGAGCTGTGTCCCACAGGGCTCAGTCCTGGGCCCCCTCTTGTTCGGCATTTAACTTCCCGACATGCAGGCAAACATAGGCAGATTGTGGCAGACAAGGTATGCAGATGACTGCAAACCGGCCACCATAATCGACACCCCATCAGACACAGACATCCACCTGAGGTCTCATAGAAATGGATAACTGGTCCCAGAGCCATGGCCTGAAGCTACATGCCAGGGAAGGAATAGTCCTACCCTTTGGGAAAGACAAGGTAACCCCAAATTACCACATAGGTGGTAATCCATTAAACACGGATGATGTGGTCTGGGACCTGGGGACCCAACTTGCCAGTAACCTCTCTTGACACTCACATTGCCAATGTGGTTAGGAAGACATTCCACATTGCCCACCTGGTCATGAAGGGATTCACATCCAGATCAGGGGAGGTCATTGTACCCCTGTACTCTTCACTCACCAGACCAATGATTGGGTAACACGCCCCATTCGGAATGTACCTAACCCGACACCTGCAGCAGTTGGAAGGACCCCAAACGTTCCCCAACACAAGGATAAAGGGGCTCAAACATATGTCACACGCTGCCCGACTGAGGAAACCCCGGCTCTATACATTCTTATACCATCTGCTCTGATGTGATCTGTGCCTGACATACAAGGCCATGTCCAACCCGGGTTTCATAGACATGCCCCACTTCATAGGATCCAAACAACCAGAGCCACGAGAGCAACAGACACAAACCTCAACATGGATATGAATAGGATGTGCTGGTGGGACAGGTTCATCGCCCAGAGACTCCCTACACCATGGAACAGAATCCCAGCCCTTGTGAGGCAGAGCCCCTCACTGACTCTGTCCAAGAGAAAGCCTGACGTGTGGATGGGGGATCGTAGGTATACCCCGGGAATCATCTCTGTGTCACTGCTGGACAGAGGCACAGCAGACCAATGGGTATAGTATCCTCATCCTAAGGGGTGGTGAAAGCCACACACACTCTGGATAGGCTTATACATGCTGTAGGGCACATAGCCTAGTATGTACCTATGAACCTATGTAGGTGTCCAGGCAGGTTGCGGGTACATGTGGTATGCTGATATTGCCGGATGTGCCTGTGGGTAACCCACAGCTACACGTGGGGGACTGATAACAGTGCTCCCAGTAGGCACATGCGAGTACACCATATGAGGCATACAGGTTAACAGAACCAACATGGTGCTACACATGTAACCATAACACATACCATGAACACAGCTCAATGCATGCTGCACCTGCACTACATGGTATGTCTGCTGCATGATGACAGTGCACAACCCATGTCACATATGCACCTGTCAGTTTTCATACACAACCACTGCAACATACACATCACACGCTATGCATACCAGGTATCACATACACCTCTCACTATCTTGTCCACTCTGTGCATCAGAATATATTTGCATAACCCTGCACCGATGGTGTGGATGACAGGGATGTGGCAGAGGCTTCATCATATGCACAGGATGATATGTCTGCCAGGGGCATAGGCTGTATCAATGGATGACATCATGTATGTGTGTAAGGGTCGGTGCGTTTACTGGGCATGACTGTGCAGAATGCATGTGGATGTGGTGGAGCCCTACAGTTGTGTCTGCCGTGTGTGGGTATGTGTGTACACAGTTCAGCCATACATGATGCCTACATGGGGTATACTTGGCAGCCCCAGACTGTACAGTGCAGGTTGTACAGCTCACTGTGTCCGTCTGCGGCCACGTGACCCGTGCCTGCCTGGGGTCGCACGGGCACTACCGGGTGGAGGTATAGAGTGGCCACTCTCCGATGACACATGTCCGCTGGAACCATGTCCACACTGGGACTGGCCAGGGCCACGTCCACGTGGCCTGCTGTGTCCTGGTGTGGTCGGTGTAGCACCAGCTGCACTGCTGCTGCTACCGGCACTGTGTGAGTGGGCATGAGAGGTGGCACGCACATGTCGACCTACACTAGGTGGTGTTGCTGGCCTACGCCCACATGTCCTATGCCTCACCCCTACCAGGTGTTCCAGCACAGACAGCTCACACTCCCGGATTGACATGCCTCGGTCGAGGATTCCAACCATCTCACCTAATCACCTATCCAGTACATTAGCAATCTGCTGTTGAGCATTCGCCAATGACTGGATGTTGTCATTTAGGGAACGGATTGTGGCCCTCTGCAGCCTCTGCCCTTCTTGGTTCTGCCGTACATCACGTGCCTGTGCCGCCATTACAGTCTGGAACATGCATCTGGTGATACCAGCTGCTGCGCCCTGTACAGCAGGTGCATGTCTGCCAGAGGTCCTCCTACGAGCAGCACCAGCCACATGCCTGTGTGGCACATCACCAGTCATTACACTGGCAACATGGTGTGTACGCGCACCTTCTGTAGCCACCACACATTCCCGCTCAATGCCAACAGATGCTGACTGTCCTTCCTCTATGGGCAACGGTGATGTGGTATGTGTCGGCATCAGAACCATGTGCGGGGATGAGGGGGACATAGGTGGGATGGTAACCAATGGCACAGCTTCTGCCCCTGACAACCCTGCCTGTACCTCATGTGTATGGTCATCACCGCTAGTATCTGTGGGGACACTAACATCAGATGGACCGCAGGAGGGGAACGCACCTACACCACCTGTGAATACAAAGACATACCGTAAGGTACATTACACACATGCAGACACACACGCAGACACACACACACACACACACACACACACACACACACACACACACACACACACACACACACACACACACACACACACACGCAGACACGCACACGCATGCAGACACACACACACGCAGACACACACACACGCAGACACACACACGCAGACACACACATACGCAGACACATCATGCATGTGATATTGCAGATGGCATGCAGCATTCACACACTACAGCACAGGGAATGCAGGCCAGACATTAATAGTGTTAGTTTGTATACTGCCCTGGGGTGCACACTACATCAAGCAGGTGTCATATCAGTAGGCATGCAGTACACACATTCATGGTAGTTTGCATGTGTCACCGTGATACACCATGTGGCCACAGACAGGTTAACAGTACACATGGCTGGCGTCACCTTGACATGTAATCCGCCAACATGTGCGATAACATGTGGACATGTGACATTGGTGTCCCGCCACATGCACCGCATCATACTGGGCTTCACAGTGCAGTGTTATGTGTACAGGCTACGGATAGAATGCATGTCTAACAAAGATGTCTGTGCAGGTGTGGTTGGTGTGAGCCGTGAACATAGCTATACAGTGGGGAGTACAGGCACTGTGCCACTGCATGGCAACAGGACACATGTATGTTGCTGTGCGATGCATAACATGGACGCATTGCATTGCCATGACTGCAACACAGTCATGCTGTTCCACAGCACGTATATGGTAGACATCGGTGGCACCTCCGGTGGCTGCAGACAAGCATTCCGGTTGTCTGGTGTACCACATCAAATGTACAGGTGGTCCACTATGGCTATGATCGCACTATGTGTGGACAATGTGCAACGGTGTCTATCCACTTCAGACGTACTGTGTGGCAACATGCCTGTGGCTATCACCCATGGCCATGTGTGTCTGGGTCTTGGACAATTGTGTGTGATGGGCATTGTGTACCCATCCCTGTGGTGACCCATGTGAGATACACCCATACATGTCAGAGGTGTCACAATCCAGAGGGCTATGCAGACAACAGTGTGGATGTTTGCTATGTTGGGCATAGGTCATGTGATGGTGTGACAATATTGCAGACAGAACACCACGGGCGTGGGACATGTCAGGTGCCGTGTCACAACGTGTGCACACAATGCAGGGACATATGTCACATTGGTAACACCTGTGTGCTGCCCAGATCACAGCTCACTGTGTGGTACTGTGTGCATACCACAAATGGTGTTCCAATGCATACTACATATGCATCCATTGTAGAACACCTCCACCGTTGTATGCATAGCTGACCGCAGATATCACACTGACAGGTACTGTGGTTTCATGCCGGTGTATAATAACGGTTGTATCTACTGCACATGGCTGGCATGTGTGTGTCTGGTGGTGTGACCTGTATACCGTGACTGGAGCAGAACCCAGGTGTGCATGTTATACCTGGCCACATGGCGAATAACTCTACACTGTAACATGCCTATTACTAACAGCAGTCTCACCTGCGATGGACCCATGGCTGTGCGACACACCAGAGGTAACTGTATAGGGGCGACACAACAGTATAAACATTATCCATGACTGTAGCCACAGTTCGCACTGTGCATGTCACATCATGCACCTGTGTGATAGCATGTGGTATGCACACATCTGCAAACACAACTTAGCATACTGTAGTATGCGGCTTGTGCGCCCATATACCTGGCATGTGTTGGTACATTACATGGTGTACAGTGACACCTACACCTACAGCAGATATGATACACATATGCAAGACTGACTTACCAGGCAGCTCCAGGCTCATTGTTTGGGAGATACCCACCTCCACGATGGCGGATAGTGTTTCTGCATGCTGTTCCCTGGGTGTCCCCAGACTGGCCAGGAGCTCCTCCATGTGTGTGAGTGGGGGCTGGGTTGGTGGCCCACCACCTGTTCCACCTTGTTCTCTGGCGATTATGGCTGCACGCTGTTTCGCATGCCGTATGAGGTCCGTGCAGTGTCGGCGTATCTGCTGGTAGGTGCGGTTGTTGCCACTCACGTCATTCACCCTCCTGCGCATATCCTGCCACAGGTCATCCCACTGCTGCACTTGCTGTGGAACATGGCTGAATAGCAGGTCATAGTTGTCATGGAGCAACGGTATGATTACGTCATCCTCCTGGCGGCTGAAGGCTGGCAGTCGTGAATGAGGCATTATCTGGAAGACATAATGATGGTGACAGGTCACATTCACACTGATGTACTGGCATACCGCTGCACATACATTGCTATGACATGTACGACATCTGCACAGTAATCTCTGAGATGCATCATGACACTGACACAGCTGACGTGTTGCTGTCACACCTGTCACACCGTTATGCAGCGGGTATCATATCATATCTCTGTGTCAACTCATCACACTGTACATACCCCATGTAGATGGTAACCTGCTGTGGACATGTGTACCTGCCTGCACCTGTGTTCATACCAGTCGGCACGTGGCCCGATGTGCGCACAGTTCTACTGTTCACCTGGATGCTGTGTATATGTCGCTAGGCATCACAGACGCAGCCGTTATGGACGTCAGCGGTGGCACTGCACACATACACGTGGACACCTGTACATGCATGTGTTGTGCCATGTACATCTACACAGCACTGTACAGGTGTTGGACAACCTGCCACAGCTCGCCTGTATTGCACATGTGATACACATGGGAAAATGTGTAATCATATGACATTAGCAGGGATGGTCATACATAGCATGTGCGCACACACATTGTACACACCGACACACAGCACTTGTGACACCACAAGGTGCATCAGTGCCACATTACTGCTCTGGACAGTTGATAGTGCAAGTGCCATGTGGCCATCGCACCATGTATGACTGTGATGGCACGTGCAGCCTTGCTGGACAGGGCTGCATGGTATGGCAGGGTATGCCACATACAAGGCACAGGGATGTGTCCCACCTGGGGGATACTGGTATTGGGAGGGTGGCTGTCCATTCCATATGTCATTGCTATGGGTATATGGACATTACGCATGTCTATCATCATGGTGTGGACAATGGCCTTCTGCAAGGTAGGCAGCATGCTGCTTGGTGGGGTGTGTATGATGCATGCTGGTATTGCACATCCATGCATACACATTACCCCTGACAGGTGCTATGTGCTGTGATATTGTTCAACACAGTGCTGTATGTGCCCGCACGATGATATCCCGTGCACATGGATGGTACCCCGGACTGACATGGGTACCACATATGCCTACATCCAGTGCCTGCTGCCACCGCCATGTCAGTGGGTGCACTGCACAGCACCATCCCTCCCACAGGGACCATGGTGTTGGGCACAGCATAGGTATCCATTTATGGGTACAGGGATGTTCACATAGCGGGGGCACTGCTGGTATCATCCATCAGACCATACACGTATGACGCACACCTCACACACACAGCCCATTCAGTATGTCGTTCGCAACACTGACACAGCTATACTGCTAGGCCAGGGACATTCCCAGCTGTACATACACAGATGCATAAACGTCTGTCTGTGGCATGGGCTACAATGACGGTGGGGTTCAACACATATCGTGTTCGACTGTGGCTGGCGCTGATGTTCTGTGCACATGTCAACACAGTAACCCTGTTCTACTGTAGCCAGCGGTGATGTGCTGTGCACATGTCAATGCTGCACATTGTGTTGGTATCTGTCAACAGGCCAGTGGTGGTACATGCAAGGGTATTAGTAATCAAATATGCATGCCGCCCTGTACAGCTGTACTGCTAACATCTCAGGTGCTAATGTGTCATGGACATGCACACCTTACCCGGACAGGTGGTAGTGGGTTGCCACCCGTACCCATCACCTCTTGTGGGTTGCTATTATCCAACACCCTATTTGTATTGTATGTTCAGGCTATGCACCTGTGCGGGACATGTGGGCATGTAATGCGCTACTGCATACCTTTGCACCCATTGCACAACATGTCACACAGGTACACTGGTAGCCATACACTTCACAGCTTGATGATGGTACGACAGGTGTTGTACACACGTAACACATATCCTGTGGGACATGGTCGTATGTACAGGCATATCCGACAGTCATGTACCAGTGCTACCCCTATATGACGGATATGCAGTACATGTGGCAGTACAGCAACTGTCACATGTACTCGTGCAATGCCCCCCTACCAACATGGAGCAGTACTGCCTGTGGGGGATGTGCGTCTGCATCCATGCTGTGCCCATAGCTGACAGTTGTACATCAATACGTGCAACATACCTCATTTGGTGTTCTAACGGGTGCATGTTCAACACGGCTCCGCATTGGTTGGGTCTGTCATACAGTCATTGTTGTACGCGGTCTACATGCCAGCCATGGCTTACTATATGTGATTCAATGTAGTTCATTGGGATACCATAATTATACATTAGAGCAGCGTATTCCAGCCATCACATAGCCTTCCTAGATGACACTGTTAGCCAGCCAGTAGTAGGTGTTCTGCCATCTGCACATTAGTCACACAGTATGAGGGCGACTGATACCCATTCTGGGGACAGGGTGCTGACAGCTGTGGATGGGTGTGATGCTGTCGACAACCATGACTGCACCTGATGGTCACGTCTGGATGGGTAACATTCACAACACACACCTACCTTCACGTAGTACCACATCATCTACAACAATGGACATTCCTGCCAGAACAATGTATGCAGTATGTCTGTATGACCACTGTAGGCAGCACTGGTGGCCCCCAGCATGGCAGCTGACAGCACCAGTGTATATCCCGCGGACCCATGGGTTACATCATTCACAACACACCTGTCAAGGATGACCCTGTTGTGGATCACAATGCAGTTCCACACATCATGTTACACTAGGCATCATGCACTGAGATGTTGCGGACGTGTGAACAGCTCTGCAACTCAACATATGCACACATGACACATCACCTGGTACAATATATCTCTCATACAACGTGTTATTGTGACTGCCCTGTGATGGCAATACACAGGCTACGTGTACTGGGACATGCGATGGCTCACCGGTGTCATTACCCTCAGGGTGTTTGTCTATCCAAGTGTACAGTAGGCAGTGGTCTGAACACAGGGACACTGTACGTTGACCTACTGTGTCACTGCAACTGTTGCCTATGCTCCTACTGTTATTGTACAGGCATGTGGTATCTGACTGCTATGACAGTCCTGGTCGACCACACTGCTGTGGCACTCATGAACTGCAGCCATCGGCCTGGGGTGGGGAGCACACATGTACATCTTCACATGCTATACTGCCTCTGTGGTGGTGGTGTCACATAACTGTCTCCGGCAGGGCTGTAACAGGCAGGCACGGCATGGGGTCATGTGGGACAATGCTTGCATCTTCCACTGTGCTGCACACAAGCAAGGCACACACACTATTGCACCACTCACATTTCTCGGTGGTGACTGGGACCTGCCTCCATGCTCTGCGCAGCACGCATGCGAGTATGGATTGTACACGGATCGTACCTCCCAGGCACATACCTGGACTGGAACACCCACAGGTGAGGGGATCACACATCACACAGTGTTTTGCACACATCCTGGATAGTTGCCTAACACAATGCATCATAGGTGCTCAATGTGTGGATACCCGTGTTTGTGACCGCTATACACATTGTAACACGCGACAGAGTCGACATTATACACCACAGGTTACATGCCGTCTGTGTTGTTATTCTGTACATTGGGCCTCAGACAGCTAATACTACCATGTGCTGACAGCAACCCACACTTCCCTGGAATAGACACCCATGTACCTACACATGCTTGAGGCATGCACTCTGCTCAGCTGGCTGACACATACACAACACATACCATACCTACACTACCCTTAGCATGCACAATACCTCCATGTGACTGGTGTGTTGCACCTGGGGTTATCCCCCCTTTGGTGAATAAACACATATGCTTCACGGCCCTGCTAGCCACACCCTGGCAACACACCCATCGCAGCATACACGGAACATGTGTACTACAACCAGTACTACTGATGTCTGCTGACAGCAGTTGTTAACGGCATGACACCCCGGCAGATGGACAGTGTACATACATATGCTGACACATACCACAGTGCGCTTCTGTAGCATGTACACAATTGTAGAGACCATGCTATTCCACACAGAGACGTGGCGGTACTGACCTGTTCACAGACGCCACTGTGGTGGTCATGTTCCATGCACATATGATGTACAACCACATGTGCAGGCTGTTGCACAGTGGTGTATATTCACATGTGTGGGGTGCATCACTTGTCAGCCATGGTGGGTCCTCGAGGTCCATCACATACTCCAAGGCTAGCTACCTGAACATGACTGCCGCACATTGCGGTGTGGGGCCTCAGGCATTGTGGTGGTATGTCTGTATTGTTTGGCTACATCCACATTCGATGTCACATACAATAGTCACCCAGGCATTGCAGACCAAGCTAATGTTGGCAACGTGCCAGGTGATGGCGTACTTACCAACAATACACACTCACTCACTACAGGGTCGCAATCCATACATGGACATCATAGTGTCCCTGTGGACACATACATGGTACTGACATGCACACGTTATGTCCTGAGATGCTGGCCTGATGTCACCTTCCGATGTCCCTGGCTGTTATGTCCCACCAACCTGTTTGGTATATGTCTCCGCACCAGCCGGCTATATTCACTGCTAGCCTGTTGTCGGACATTGTGTACCCTGACCGCCGCACAGCGGCATCTCTCGCACTACCCATGGGTGGCACTGCATTGCACGTGTGGGACTGCAGTCATACACCCATGACTGGACCATTCTGAATGGCAATGGGGCACATCCTCACAAACGTGATTCCCGCACACATTGATGGCCTCCAGGCCTTTCCTAGCACCCATGTTGGGCTTGTGTATGCCACAGCATGCCACATACACATGCTGGCCACCTGTCATACCATTGCATGGGCGGTTGGGGTGGTACAGAGGCCAACACATCAGACGTTGTCCTCACATTGCCCTTCAGCACCATTCCACGTTCTGGTATTGGCAACGTACATCCACCTGCACATCATACCCTGTGTCTCAGGATGTTATGCTATATGGCTCGTGGACAGGACACACAGTGGTGCGAGCATATCATAGTACCTACTACATGTCAGGTACATATGGCATTACACAGTCCTCAGTCATGGGGCCCCTCATGTTCACTATTTGCTTACATACACAACATGCTGTCACAGAGTACTGTCCATGCCTAGATATCCCACGCCTACATACCTGGCACCATTATTGCTCCACTAGCTCATACCGATACCGACCATATGGGTGTCAGTGTGGCGGATACATCATATGAGTATCATGGCATCAGGATGCATGACACATGGTGCATGCACATCACCTTTGCGTAACAAAATTCACCCACTGACTATCACATGGATACTGGCCCCGTACATACATATCACATTGTACATGGTTGCTGTATACACATATGCCCCACACAGTCCTGTGGTTACCGTATTCCACTGTGGCATGGATACCCTTCTGCAGGGCCACACCTATCTGTACTGTGTGTGATGCTGGTACATAGGTAGCCAATGTACCTGTGACATACACACAACTACACACAGTCAAGGGTACAATACCACATTTATGGTGTACCTTCCACAACAGCTACAACGTTACATGGCACAGCATTGTCATGCCACGATGTGTACCAGGCTCGGATGGTTTACATATGCGGCTGACATACGGACAACACATCTGTACACATCTGCATACCACATATGCAGGGGTGTCTTCTGCTCTGACACGGCCCATGTCCTCCGCATTACTGATGCATATACTCCTCATACATGACATTTGCGGTGGGCAGTGTGAACGGACCGCTCATGGATATGTGCACACGCCACACTGCATGGGCTGGGCTTCTGTGTTACTTCTGCAGACACAACGCACACCATGCTGTGGAACATAGGTCCTGTGCACATCCCACTGGGACACACAGTAGCACTGTTCATGTGATACCTCCCTTGCTGTTTGGGTGACACGTAGTCCTGGTACCACCACAGCAGCGGTACTGTGTAGACGTGCAGTTGACACCCGCCTCTGCTGTTCACAGGACACTACCATGGGGAGGTGACACTACTGTGTACACTGCACATGTGTTTACACATGGACCCACCAGACTGCATTGTTGCCCACAGTGCACCTGCTACAGATCCTTTGGACATGGTTACTTGGTGTCCCTTCCATTTTGGCTAGCTATCATGCTACTACTCTGTCCCATACCTACAGGCCATATGTATCCTGTTATTGTACATACTAATAGGCGATACCTCTGTTATACATGATATGCCTGTGATATTGTATATATTATCTGTCATATCTACCCTGACAGCTTTACATTACACATAGTTGACATAGTATCCCCTAATGCAGGGCATACTTGCATGTCGGCCGCACCTTATGTATGACATCAACGGTATATGCCCATGCACATGCGTGCTGTGACAGTTTACATACATGTCCTATCCCCTGCTATGGCACTTCCTTGTTGGACATCCACTGCCAGCAACAGCGTGTGGTCTGGCATTTTTCTCTCTAATGCCCCCCTGTGGCTGCCCTTGTGGTGTCTCAGCTGTGTACATGGTGTCCCACTGCTGTGCACATGGTGTCCACAGGCGTTGGTATGCTCAGCAGGATAGCACTACATAACCACCTTTCACCACTTTCTGCATTATGGACAGGTGTCATTACTTACAACCACCATTCCCATACAGTACAGCTTCGTCATACACATCATGCGTTACACAACCGTACATATCGTGTGTTCTACATACCTTGTCGGAGTTTCGTTTCGTGTTTTGTTCCATGTATCGGTTTTCCTTTTTCTTTCACTTTCGGTTGTACACTGCTGGTTAGGTATGAGCATACGGTTTGAATATCCTTTGAGTCATCCTTATATCCGTCAATACCTGCAACATGTGAGTTCATCCCACCAATTGCTGTTCTTCAGTGAGTAATTATGTGCATATCACCTGTGCATCTACTCCATTCGGAAATTATGCATCGATACTGGGGTATAATTGGATTCCTCACCTGGGCGTTGGCTATTTGCCCTACCTTCGTGGAGATGGTCTGTATTGTGTTATGTTATGTGTAACTGCAACCGCTATGCGTTGCGACAGGTATATTTCGAAGTAATGTTACCCATGGATTGTATGTGTAGGGTATAGTATTTGGTTCGACATGTGGGTGTCCCTGTCCTGACGATGTCTGTTAATGGAGTATTGCATTCAAATGTGTAACAAGGCTGTTGTATTCCTTTAAACAACGGATGCAAGTATGCATCCGCCTTTGCTTGTGTTTCCCACGCGAGATGTTGCGGTTATGCAGATGTCATTGACTGCCTGTATGTTTGTGCTGCTATTACGGTTTGTATTCCTTTAATATCTACGGTGGGGGGATATCGGTGGTTGTACATGACAGATACGGGTTGTGGGCCTTGCATCTCTACATACACAGTATAGTTGTCTGTGTGCTCCATCCCTACCTGGAGAGTTGACAGTTAATAGTATTTTGTTATGGGAGTGTAACTTGGGCTGTTGTTGATTGGTTCCAATATCATCTGCAGGTGGCCTTGCTGCATGTATACCCCCGTACCCTCTGTGGTATATCAGCGGCTATGTGTACGTGAGTGGTTACGTGCATATCACCTGTGCATCTCCCCATTCGGTAAGTACGTGTCGATACTGGGTTTAATTGGATTCTCTGCCTGGGCGTTAGATATTCGCCCTATCTTCGTGGGGATGGTCTGTATTGTCTTATGTTATGTGTGACTGCATCTGCTATTCGTGAGGACAAGTATGGTCTGCATTCATGTCACCCATGGATTGTGTGTGACAGGTGTAGTATTTGTTTCAACAAGTGGGTGTACCTGTCCTTCCGACGTATGATGACGGAGTATTGCATTCAAAACTGTAACATGGCTATTGTTTGCATGTCTACAACTCATGCAATTATGCGGCCGCCTTTAATTGTGTACCCCACGCGATATGCTGTAGTTATGCAGATGTCATTGACCGACTGTATGTTTGTGCTGCTGTTACGGTTTGTATTCCTTTATTATGTACAGTGGGGGATGTTGGTGGTTGTACATCACGGATACGGTTTGTGGGCCTTGCATCTCTACATAACCAGTATAGTTGTCTGTGTGCTCCGTCCCTACTTGGAGAATTGACAGTTAATTGTCTGTTGGTATGGGATTGTAGGTTGTGATGTTGTCATGTGGTGTCGGTATCGCCTGCAGGTGTGCTTGATGCATGTATTCCTCCATCACATCTGTGGTATATCAGTGGTTGTGTGTATGTGACAACTATCCCTTGTCATTCTGTCCCAGATATTTACAGTCATTGTGGTCCTGTTGTTGGGATGACCTGTTTGCCAGTGGCTGCCACCTATTCAGATGGGGATTGATTGTTTGACACTTGTAGAACATACAGCAGTGTTTACGGGCCGACACGTGGCCACGGTCAGTACTGGGGTAGCACATACGTATTTCCGCGGTACATACCTATTGCTGTGTGACTTTGCCGACGTATCTTTTTGCAATTAACATATCGGTGTCATACATACGGGCATGAGTATTACATACGTCCTTTCCATTTCCTATGGGGTATATTCCTGTGCTACCATCTGGGACATTGTCACTTTGTATCGTTCAATGTCGCAACACGCCTAGCCAGGGTGGGGCTCTCACTACTACTATGGGACTACTGGTGTACATATGCCTGTGGCTAGTGTACCGTATGCCTACACATATTATTCCACTCTGCCTCTAACGTGGCACCAACATGCACATGTTACGGAGACACACACATTACACTCACACAGCAACGCACACAGCACCCTCACCGCACACGTACACATACTACGGCACTCACGGGGACGGTTGCACACAGTACCTGTGTGGGCCGCGACACCGGCGGCGGTGTCTACCTCTCCCTTCATATCATCATACTATTACCTGCGCATGTACTGTTACAGTACTGTGGTCTGGCGATCCTTCTGCCTCGCGGTTATGCATTTCGGTATGTTGCCCGTTCCATGGTTGGCAGTACCCTCTTATGTTGAACCTCCCGGATGCTCAGGTTGTCATTTCACTATGTATACTATGTACAGATATCGCGTGTTACATCTCAGTCACCTTACATCCCTCTGATTCCCTGTCTTAACTGTGTACATATATTTCTATATATGTCATTATATCTATCTACATATATGTATATACATATATATATATATATATATATATATATATATATATATATATGTATATATATGTTTATATGTATACACCTTGCAGCGAACGTGGCAGCATACAGCAATGCCGTATGCTGTAGGACCTGCGTACTGTTCCGGTGTTGGCGTTACATGCTCCACTGGCTGTTGGGTGTACAGTGTTTGGGGGCTGCCTATGTTGGAGTCACACATGAGGCCACCCATACGGTACACTTTACAGGTTGTCATGTTTGTGTGCCGTCCATTTCACTGTGTGTACAGGTAGGGAGGTGTCAGTCCATGGGGCCTACGCTGTCAGAGTATGTGCTATACGTTCTCTCTTTGCCAGGGTATAGGCATATTGGTTACGCCTCCATCTACCTACTGGGGCTGGCACAGTGTGTTCCTGGTCCAGAACCTTCTGTGCCTGGACTGGCCTTGGCAGTTGTGGTGAGCTTTGTGGCCCTTCACCGTTATGTCCCTGCAGCAGCTGCTTCCGCAGGATCATATTATGTAGCATGGCACATACTATGAATATGTGGGCACATGTGCCTGGAGAGTACTGCAGGGCTCCACCAGATGTATCCAGGCACCGGAACCATGATTTCAGCATCCCGAACACATGCTCTATGATTATTCTGGTTTGTGCGTGTGCCTCATTATGGCGTTCTTGCATGTGTGTGTGTGCATTTCTGATGGGAGTCATCATCCACAGCTCCAGTGCATAGCCAGCATCCCCCACAAGGTGGCCTTGTGGGATGTCCCCCCTGGCGAATACCTGGTACAGCTGTGAGGCATGCCAGATATGGGAGTCGTGGTAGCTTCCGGGGCTGCCAGCACACACATCCATGATAATGCCCTGAGCATTGCACACGACCTGGCAATTGATGGAGGGGAATCCCTTGCGGTTTATGTAGCGTCTACCCTGCTCCCCAGGTGGTGACTTGATTTGTATGTGCGTACAGTCTATCGCACCCAGTACTTCCGGGTATTGTGCCACACAGTGGAAGTGGCGCATATTGCTAGCCAAATCCTCCTGAGATCTGGGGAAGTATATATGCTCATTGGCATGTGGTAAAATAGCATCCAGAAACTGGTGTAGTACTCTGGATGCTGATGCCTGTGAGATACCCATTATATCCCCAGTTGGCCTTTGAAAGGTACCTGTGGCCAGTATTCGCAAGCTTACACATACCTTTGTGTCCACTGGGATGGGTTCCCCTCTGTTGTTTCTTGTTCTCAGGCGTGGCCGGTACAGCTCCACTATTTGCTGTAACGTTTGGGAATACACGGCTGTGTGTTGTGTGCATTCACACTTTATACTATTGTGCTGTGCACCTGGTGATGTCATAGGGTGTGTCTGTACGGCCGTATCTGGGGGTTATCTTCCGTGTTTTACCATTGGCACTACAACGCTGTTGCCTTTGGTGTTGCATTACTCTTGCCTGCCATGGATTACCTTTCGACCTTCCCTTACTATTTCTGCACGTTGCACCTACTATTTCCTGGCATGCATCCTGCAGAGCACTGTCATGTGTAGTTTTTGGGACATGGCATATCATGCGTTTTGTGTGCCGCCGCCGTTGTGCTACCTGTCTGCTTTGCTCTGCTGTGTCAGGTCTTCAATCTTTGCAATCTGCTACCTCCCCTATTTTCTTTGCATTCATATGCCTCCCCTATCCCGTTTTGCAGGTTTCTGCATGCAGAGTTGTCAGCTGCCGCCGATTGGCCTTCGTGGGTTGATTAGTGTTGATTGCTCATTATTACTCCAATTACACTTCTTCCGCATTTCCTCATATTCTTTACATCACCTTCCTGTTTCCGATGTTGTTTGCGGGACGGGCGTCACATGACTGGGTTAAGGGAACGTAGTCATCGTTGTGCACATGCACCTCTGCGCGCATTATGTGCTCTCAGCTCAACTATTGCCCCACACCCCGGTCCTGCAGCTGTGATGTGCGATGTACAGCCCAGGTTTGCTGAGCTCCAATGTGCTTCCTCCTACGGTGGCACACCCCTCTGCAGATGACATGTATTCCCTCTGAGCCACTCCTTGGTGTATTACCGCTGTGCCGTTTGGTACAGCCTTACGCCGGCGGGGGTTTTGCGATTCAGTATTATCTGCCTCATTTGCATGGCATTGACTACTAATTCATAGTTACCACGCCGAACACTGCCGCGAGTCCTTGGCAACCCTTGCACCGTGGTTGTGGCTTTCCATGCATACCATGGTGTATTATGGCTGTGATGCTGCTGTGTATTACGCTGCTGTTTTATAACATTGTCATATTATTTCATTGTTTTGCACCTTCCGCAAACATGTCCTGGGGTTCTGCTGTGAGTTGCTGTGGACATACCATTTATGTTATTTTTTACATGTTGTGCATGTTTTCTTTTGACATTCTCTGTGTATTTCGCTATTGGCATATGGTAACAGTGTGATACCTGAGGCTGACACTCTTCCGTTACTCCTATGTTATGTTTGGGAAAATGTAAACCGTTTTTTTTTGGTTTACATTGCCGTGGCCTTATGCTACGCCTGTGCCACTTCGTGGATCGCTATATGCCTTCATTTGCATGGTGCAACACCGCACATGGGGTGTTTGCATACCTACGCTGGGGGTGGCGCAGATCCGTCGCACGCCGGTAGTGCACGTGGAATTGGATCGTACCTGAATCGCTCGGCGGCCATATTTGGTGTTGTGACGCCTACGCTATGCGTGCGCCTGGCGCAAGGTTCATGAATCCCGGGGATTGCTTATTTAGATATATAGTTATTTATTACTGGAGACAATGTGGTGGAATCAAAAATTTATAGAAAACCTACTTTTTCAAACTCTTATTTAGAGTTTACCAATGCACACCCATCCTTCCAGAAAAAGTCTATAGTTAAAGGGCAATTTAAGAATTAATTGATGTGTAATTAGTGGTTTACTATTTAAGGCTGGGTTAGTAGTGTGTGTGTGGGTATTTTGTAATTTTGTTCTGAAGAAGTCCCTTATCACAGAAGGGAAGAAAGCGCTCAACTGTTTCAATAAAGCTGTTTGTGTTAGCTGTTGGTCCTTTGCTGTGGTTTTTGTTCTGGAGTTTATTGGAATACATTTGGCACAACTCTCAACTCTATCAGCTGTTTTCTAGAGGGGATATCCCACAGGGAAATGCAGGCTATGCACTCAAACTCTGGCTGATGATGCCCATCAGAAATGCACACACACCATCTGAAGTATGCTATAATGAGGCACATGTTCAAACAAGAAATATCACAGAGTGTGTGTTTGGGCTGCTGAAGTCATGGTCCTGGTGCCAAGATACATTCAGGGAAGTCATGCAGTACAATCCCTGTACTTGTGCTGAAATTTTCACTGTCTGTGCCATCCTTCACATTATCCTGAAAAAATCAGCTTCAGTAGAAACACCAAGGGGAAGTCCCACATATCCTACCACAACTGGCAATGTTACCACAGCCACATGCAGGTGAGGAGTTAGAGGGTGAACCACCAGCCAGGTGTAGGCAGACATAGGCATACACAATATGATCTTGCCCTGGCCAAGAGGCAAAAGACAACACACATGTTCACCATCTAAGAGGGTAAAACCTTCATCCTATGCACATACATAGAGCAACACTGATGCCAGGCAACCTTTACTTACCCATGTAATGGCTGTGTACTCCTAGCATCACACAGACTCAGCCCCAAATGAAAACTCTTGTAACTGCTGGACTTCCAAGGTAAGTGTTGAACCTGGAAGAGGAAAGTAAATGGTTAATAACAGAAATAAATGGCATATCCTTGCATACTATTACTTGCTAATGTAAATGTGGATGTGCTGTTTTTTACAGTATTGACATCAATATGTGACAGCACTGACTTACATCAATAGATGTGCTCGTTATCAAGTAATATGCTCATGCATCAAAGATTCAAACATTACAAAAACATGTAAGAAAGCAGTACAGATGTTGAAAGAGTATTATAAACACATATATAATAAGCAGCTATGCACCCTGGGCATCAGACAGAAGACTTATGTATCCCTGAATTCAAAAGAAAGAAAATCAAAAAGAATATGGCAGTTATCATCATTTGCACAGGGTGCTGTGTGTGTGTGTGTGTGTGTTTGTGTGTGTGTGTGTGTGTGTGTGTGTGTGTGTGTGTGTGTGTGTGTGCATATGTGTGAGGCACAGGGGCAGGAGGCCAAGTCTGACACAAAAGGTACTGAGTGCATGTGAGTAAGAAAGAGAAACAGGTAGAAATTTTGATAATGTATCAAATGACAATTATGACAGAATGAACTGTAAGCCTCACTACTGACCCATATAACTATTATGTGTGTGTGTCTGTATGGGAACTCAGGAGAAACACGTGTGTGAGTGTCTGCAAGTACACAGTCAAGTTCTCTGCTAGCTCTCTGTGCTTGTATGTCATAAATGTGTCAGCTATGCATGGCAGAGGAGACAGTTCATTGTCATTGCCCCGACCATGAAAACTGGCTCTGCCATGAGTCCATGCCCATGGTCAGATGCACTGCTGCTACCTGAACATGAATGATGTTTGCTGGAAGAGCTCTTCTCATGACTATGGCCAGGACCACAACCCCATGGGTTTCCAGAACTGGAAATGGACACCTCAGTCACTGATGGAGCAGTGGAAGTCATGGCACTATGGGACTGTAATTGAACACAGCTATGTTGGCTAACATCCTAGGATGAAGCCGACATATATCCACATGGATGCTGTCCTCCTGCCAACAGAGGTTCCATCACAGACACTGCCCATTCCATCGTGTCATTTATCTGATCCACTGAATTGGCAACATGGTGGAGGCAATCACTCATGTCAGTCTTTCCCACATCTACAACCTCAAGGATGATAGAGTGTGGGGGGGGGGGCATTTTCAGGGAAGTACAGCCCAAGGCACATGGGAGAATCACGAGGCTCATCTGCATATCAATGTCCTAGAGATGAGAGCGGTACTTCTAGCATTGCAGTCCTTTCAAAACTTTCTACCTCTGGAGACTATTGCAATACAGATGGACAACATCAGTGGTCTGGTACATAAACAAACAGGGGGGAATCAGATCATACCCCTTATGTCGAGAGGCCTTGAGAGTATGGCAGTGGGCAATATCCCCTCTGTGCTTTCTGATAGCAATGCACATTCCAGGGAGGTCCAATGTGATAGCGGACAAGTTGAGTGGTCCCTGAAAGAAGAAGTAGCAGAAAGGATAATTCACAGATGGGGCCAGCCTTGCTGCTGACCTCTTTGCAACCCCCACCAACACCAAATGCAGCAACTACTTTGCCCTGATCCCCAACTCGGGAGATGCCCCAAGGGATGCACTTGTACACAATTGGCCCCCGGGACTTCTTTGTGCTTTTCTACCATTTCCTCTGATACCCAAAATCCTACAGAATGCTGGCACTCTGGGAAGGACCATTATTTTAATAGCCCCTTACTGGCCTCATCAAATTTGGTTCCCCTTTCTGCAGCCTCATCTACTGGAAGAACCCTGGATTATGTTCCCAGTTCCAGATTTTCTGATGCATTCATCAGGGGTTCGTCATCCTGCAGTCCATACCCTAAAATTGACAGCTTGGCTGCTCCAGTTCCACGAATAGCCAGGTTCCACAATTTATCACTTGCAGCACAGAACATCTTAATTTCTTCTCATAAATCTTCTACTAGGAAACTATACCTTAGCAAGTGGAAAAGATTTTCCATATGGGCGTCAAATAATAATGTTGACCCATATATGGCTTTGATTTCTTCCATTCTAGAGTTTCTGACTAAACTGTTTTATGAAGGGGGGACTGCAGCAACCATTAGAGATCAATTGGCAGCAATCTCTAATTTTCATATTGGTGATCAAAAGACTCCCATCATGTCACATAGATTTTCTAAAGCATTTCTTAAGGGTACTGTTCACTTGAGACCGCCTATTAGAACCTCAACTGCTCCATGGAATCTCAATTTTGTGCTCTCATGGCTCATTTTACTCCCCCTTAGAACCTGCATCATCCTGTGATTTGAAATACCTATCATGGAAGACCATTTTCCTAGTAGCTATTACTTCCACTCAAAGAATTTCAGAACTACATGCCTTGTCCGTCAAAGCCCCATACTTGATTTTTCATAATGATAGAGTAACACTGAGAAGAAATCCTTCATTCATAACTAAAGTTTGTTCTGAAACAAATCTCAACCAGACTATAGAATTGCCTGTGTTTTTTCCAAATATAAAAACAAAATGGAACACATGTTGCACAAACTCAAAGTCCATAGGCAACTTCAATTCTATTTAGACAGGACTAAAGACTTCAGAAAGTCAGATCAACTTTTTGTCTCCTTTTCAGATTCAAAGAATGGTACTCTGGTGGTAAAAACAACTTTGTCAAAATGGTTGTCAGATTGTATTTCTTTCACATACAACTCTACGCAGATGACACTAAATCATAAAGTCAAGGCTCACTCAACCAGGGCAATTTCTACATCTTCAGCCTTTGTGGCACGGCTGCCTATAGATACCATTTGTGCAGCAGCCACATGGTCCTCATCTCATACCTTTATCACTCATTACAAATTGGAAAAGACCTCCAGGGACAGGGCCTCCTTTGGTTCTATTGTTCTGAGGAATATACTTCCATTAGCCACACAAGGAGATGGTGCTTGGGATGCTGACCCATCAGTGAGAATGAAGGCGAGATAGAAAAACTTCACATAAAGACGTTATGCACTCACCGTAACACTCCATGTGAGTTGTTCATCTTATTTTCATTCTTGTGTCCCACCCACCAACCCCCTTCCTTTAAAGTCTTGAGGGTCAGGAAGTTTAAACAAGTCTTAGTGATACTTCATCCTTATCTACAGTATTCTTATTTCAATGCCTATATTCTTTAGCTGTCAGTATGATTGGGCAAATGAGATCTGAGGGAGGTGATGTTGCATTGTGGGATGGGGAGTGGGCCGCAGGCTGTTTGGAGACCTCGAGCTTTCGCATCTGGTCGAGTCTGGACCAAGGATCAGCTCTGGACCCCCCATCAGTGAGAAGGAAGGCGAGATGAACAACTCACATGGAATGTTATGGTGAGTATGTAACATCTTTTTATTTTTCCCTTTGGAACAAACTCAGCTCTCACAAATTACCACGTCGACAGGAGCCCGCTAAACACTGAAGTGGCCATAAGAGATCTGGGCACCCAGGTCGACAGCCACCTCACCTTTGACCGTCATGTTGCTACTGTGGTCAGAAAGTCCTTCTACATGGCACATCTTATAACCAAAGGGTTCATACCCAGAAAGAAAGAGGTCATCATCCCTCTCTACTCATCCCTCATTAGACCAGTCATCGAATATAACACCCATTTGGCATGTACCTGACCAGACACCTGCACAGCTGGAGAGGCCACAAAAGTTCCTCACAAAAAGGATCCTATGTCTTAAACACATATCCTACATGGACAGACTCAAGAAACATCAGCTGTTCACAGTCTCTTATCATCTGCTAAGAGCTGATCTATGTTTGACTTACAAAGCCACGTCTGACCCAGCCCGACTTGGAATGCTACACCTAAAGAAATCCCAATCCCCCCATGCCACATACTCCAGAGACCACAACCTCACTACCACAATCAACAGAACATGCTGGAGGGACAGGTTTATCTCCCAAAGACTACCCATAATCTGGAATAAGCTTCCCATTCATGTCAAGCAGAGCATCTTGCTGGCCCTCTTCAAGAGAAATCTCAATGAGTGGATGGGTAACAGAAAGTTCACCCCAGGGATCACTCCAGTTGCCCTACTGGATAGAGGCACTGTGAACTAACATTGGGTGGCACGATGTCAGGGAAAATCTTTTGGGCTAGGCTTGTAAAGGCTCCAGGGCCATTAGCCTAGTACACAACTATGAACCTATGAACCTATGATTTCCTTGGAGGCCCTACTGGAACATGCCTGCACCTCCATAATGCCCCTAAACATATGTCAAGTTGCACTTAAAGACACACCAGGATCAAGTGGAGAGTGGACAGAAAGCCTCCTCTGAGGACCCCTAACAACCCTCCTGCATGGCACCTCACTAACACTTTGGCTATGGTAAGAGTCAACAGGAACTGAAGCCACAGTAACTACACTACCCTGATCAATCGTGTCACCCTCCAGCTCTCCAATATGAGGGCTCACTGCAATAGATATGCATAGACCTACTGACTGTGTTTGATGGAAATACATGGCTGAATGTCAACCTCAGTGTCAGATTTAACTTCTGCAACCCTGGAATATGCCACTGTTTGGCCACCATCATCACCAGAGTCTGCTGATTCTCTGACATCAGGTGGTAAGATTTTGACACTTCCATTGTCAGGATCTCCGGTGATATTAAACAACAAACACAGGTGAGAAATGATAAACTAACACTGGTGCTGCTAACACAGATGGTACAGCAACACACACACACACACATGCTCACACACACACACACACACACACACACACACACACACACACACACACACACACACACACACACACACACACACACACACACATACAAAACACCTACCTCACACATATGGATAAATGCATATTTCTGATAAATGGTCATTATTAGTCAAATAAAAATGTTTGGCTTACCATGTGTAGATGACTCTACACTTCTAGGGAAGATCATCCTGGAAGAAGTTAAGCAAAAGTTAAGGACACAATCACCACAATTCCAATAACACAGGGGACAGAATGATTGCCATTATTAAGTCCATTAACAATACTTTTAACTGAAACTTGCCTGACACGTCCACCCAAAGCCCATGTGTAATGAACAAAAATGTGTTGTTAACTGTATCAATTTATCACTATGTTCAACAAAAAAAAAGAAAATGGAAACAACATGAACTATTGCTTTCAATATGTTACTATGCAAGAAAATGCATAAACTGACATATGTAAACCTACCTGTAAGCTCATCCTGGCACATATCTATCCTCCCAGAAAAATAACCACCAACATCAATCACATGTTGTTGTGATCTTTCCACTGAGCTGTCTAGATCTCTGACAGTGGACAGGAACTCTTCACTGGCTGTCAGTGGTGGCTCTGTAGCAGCACTTCCCCCATAGCAAGCTGTTCATGGGCAATTTAAGCTGCTCTGGGCTGATGAAATCATATCAGTGGCCCAATGGCACACTGTATCATAAGTCCTGCTCTGCTCCCCTACAGCATTTACATCATTGACTATGTGGTTCCAAATCTGCATTCTGTCAGACATATCTCCACATACTCTATCAAACTGAAACCCACCATGGTGCCTAAATGTTTGCACAATTATGTCATTTTTTGAGTCACTGAAAGAGGGTTTATGTGGATTGGTACTCTTGAGTGCCACACTCTTAGATGACATAAAACAGAGAAGGATACAACACAAAAATACATAATTAAATTCCTGTTTATATACACATTTATACGTTTTCAATATTAACCACTGCAGACACATAGTTCCAGTATTAACATTTAAGGTTATATGGTTTTACCATATCGCACTTACACACAAATCAATATTTGATCAAAAACAGGGAATAACAACGGAGTAATATATTGTTTACCACAGAGAGAACTGGATGAATACACAACCTCTTGAAAAAACAACCTTTGTTGTGGCAACACACAAATGGTATTTGGCTCCGCCACTGCCAAAAAAATATATATTTGGACACCACTGCCAAAAAAAACAGGCAAATTACAGTTTGTACAAAGCAAGGAATAACACATTAGTCAATTGTTATAAATGCTTTCAAAACATTCTCACAAAATGTGTACGCATTTACAACAGAAAATTTAATTTTATATGATTGGAAATCACCTATCCCTGTGCCCAGCACTCCTGTAGAGGTGTCTATGGGCCATCTTAGAAGCCTAACCCTCTGTGTCAATGACACAATAGTGCATTACATTTCACTGAAATAATATAGAAGAGTGTAAGATAACCAGTTGTAACAATAACACTTGTGATCAAAGTTAATAAGGCTGTCTGAGAAAGTAAAATGCTTGACAAAAAGGCCTATGCCAACAGTGAACTTATAAGAAGTGCATACAGATAAAAGTTCCATTTTCTAAAGGATATACTTAAAATATTTTCCTTGTAACATGTTAACAGATCTAGCATGTACTTGAAAAAAACAATCATGCCTTACCAAGGTCAAAAGGCTCTGTGAAGATAAATCAAAATTAATAGCAATTCTCTTCAATGTTCTCCACATACACAATTCTCCTCACCTTCAAGTTCCCTAGCTACATGGTTACCTTTTTGTAGTGTAGATTCAGGACTCTGAGCATGATTAAGATGCAAATGAGGTGGGATCTTATTAGAATTGTTGAATGCCAAACTTTTGACTTTTTGTAGCAGGTGTAACATAGTGTAGGTAATGCCTTAGTATTAGCTGCTAATGGATTGCAGCTGTGAATAATTAATGGTAGGGAGAAGGAAAACACAACAGCAATTCACCTGCAGTGGGTGTGTCACCCTTGATACACTTACAAAGTGTAGAAGTAATTGTAGCAAGCTTTTAAATGGAAGGGAGAAGTACACATTTCTCATTTTTTGTTCACCAATAGCCAAACTCTCCTGCCTTTGTTGAAAACTGTATATTACTATCATGTAGTATTTTCATAACATTTTAAGGACAATGATATAAAATGCCCTACAGACTGCATGACTGAGAGTACAGCATAGATAAGAGAAGAATGAACATAATTCAAAGAGAAGACAGAGATGCATTGGTGCAAACAATATTCATAAATGGTTGTGTGATCCATCATTGCAATAATTATGTAAGTAACAGAAGTACAAACAACTGAGATGGTACAAATGTTATATATCTTTATAATACTGTAGTGGAAATGGGACTTACTTATATGCTCAATGATTTTCATTCCTGCTGCAAAGCTGATTCTGTGGCAAAAAGAGATAACACACCCTTACTGTGTTTTGCAGGTTCAGTAGTCTGACAGTTCAAATCCAGAGATGTGAAAAATTCTATCAGTTGTGTTAAATGTAGTTTGCACTGCTGTTTGTTTCATTTTTTTAATTCTTTTTTTTTACATAATATTTGTGTGATGTGCAGCTTAGCATCAATACTATGAGACTGCAAAATAAATTAAAATTGATGAACGTCACTTATATGATAAAGACAAAAGCATAAATTAAGGCAGTGAATCAAATGTGTGTAGCACATGTTAAATATGGTGAATTACACAGTAGATAGTATATACAGATCAGGGTTCAAGTTCCATATCTATCTTTTGCTGATGAAAAGTATGAAATGCTTTTTACACTAATGCATGTTGAGCTTTGCTAATTTCATATGCCTGTTGCTCAGCTCCACACAAACATGGCACCGACACCAAGTGGACATTGTGAGTTTTAAAAAGGATACATCAATACATTGTTGCATCTTTTGCTTTACATTGCACAGCACCACTAAGTGATGTTCCACGGCCGTCATCAAGCTTCCACAAAACCTGCAGGTCCAAAACAACTACAGACACCAAGGAGACACTTATCACTTTCAAAACAGATGTATTCTATTATATGAGGTTTGCCATTGCACAAACATACTAAGCAGAGTTGAGCAGCGGTCAGCACATATACATAGTAATGTATGTGAAAATATACAACTGCTGCCAAGTTGCTCCTGTGGCAGCAGATGTAATTTAAGGAATACAATAAAGGGAAGCCTGTGTTCTAATACAGCAAAGTTGAAAGTCCTATTACTGCTGTTCCAGTTAATTTTATATAAATATTAACATTAGAAAAAATAAGTATATACTGGTGTTCCAGTTTACTCTATAAACATTAACATTAGAAAAAATAATTGCACATAGGAATAACTATATTTAACAGGTGTATTGAGCATACACAGGATATCATATATATATTAAATGTGCAAGTGTGTGTATCAGTCGGATTATGGTTCTACAAGTAAACATTTATTTTCTGAACTTTCATGTTACACATATATATGGTTACACACTCAACTCTTTAATGTATATGTATAACTAATGATCAGGTTTGTCAAAAAGGTCTCAGTTGCAATAAGCACTCTACACAGTGATGAATGTAAAATATACACTTGTAGCCCAACTTTCCCTGTGACAACTTATATGTTTATGCTCACAATATAGATGAATCATGGTTCTAATCTACCATACTCCAATTTTATTAATGTTTATCCACTCAATTTAAAAAAAAAATAAAAAGCAATGTAAACATAATTATAAATAATAACTATGTATAGCACTAGAGCTAATACGAATTATAGGCATGACTGAGGCTATATTGACAATTATATTTCTCTAATTATAATTGTCTTTTCTGGCCTTGGATGGATGTCATACTTCAATGATAGTTATACACACATGAATGTATAAAGCAGGGCCATGTTAGGTCACACACAATGGTTAACCCCTCACTCTGTCATGTGTATGTATAATTAATGATCATGTGTGACAAGTACTTCTTTTGTGGCAAGGATGAGAAAACACCTATGTGGAAGAATATGTTTGCCTGTTTTATGCAATTTTGAATTCCCCCATTGTAAAATGTACTTGTTTCAGTGTTTAAAGACACAAAAAATGTATCAGGTCATAAAATTTATACCCCTAATAGATGTCTGCAAAGTTAAATCAACTTACAGTTACAGCAGTATCCAAACCAAAAAAAGTAATGCCAACTGTCACATTACCCTTCCTATTTCATATACTGCCTTCCTCTCTGTTTGGCACTGTTGCTCTCTGCTTAACATCGCAGAAATGTGGTTGGCATGGTTTTTCAGATTTGTTCACTAGCTGTAAAATGTGATATCTCAAATTGGCAGGAAACCACTCTAACTGTTGCTATTTGACCTGTACAGACATGGCAGGAGCTAGGGAAGTTGTCCAATTTAAAGCTCAAAGATGGGGTATAGAGGAGTCCACCATATTTACTGGACTTCTTGTAAAGCACCACAGCCATAGGCTATACAGATATCTCAATACAAATCAGAGGCTTGGAATATTCTGGCCAAGGCTCCAGTGTGACTGGCATTCCATACACTGGAAAGCAATGCAGACGCCACTATAATGACTTGAAAAGGCGAAAGCTGGAACAAATCAACCAGTGGCTGGATGAGTTTAGGACTGCTCACATTCCACAGCTGTGTAAGTATAGGGGTAAAGATACTTTAAATTAGAAAGTTAGATATAGCCAAGACTGGTATACATAATGTTCTTCTCTTTTTCTCCTCTTTTTCTTTTACAGCCTCCCAGGAGACAGCGGCAAACAGAGATGTCCATGCTGAGCATTTGGAAAGACTAAGAGAAGCAAGGGTTATGTACGCAGTACAAAAGAATATTATTTTGTCTGAAGTATAGCTCTTGTATACATTATTTTCAAATTAAGCATACATATCTTAAGTGTAAAATCAAGCATGAATGCTTCAGTCTGTAGCTCAAGCTAATTGTAGGAATCAATTGTAATAGTGTATTCAGATGTTCTAGGTTCAAATCCCACTTCAAACAGATATGTAGCAAAATAATTTAAAAATGTTACATAATAATTTCAACAAAACTGGCATACATGCCATGTTGTTAGCTTAATCTGTATTATTTGATTAAACATAGCATATATGCAATATATGCATATTGTAAGGATTCATCGGAACAATCATGAGCCATAGTTTGTAGTGGTTAAAAAGTATACTTAATGTAAAAGTAAACTTATTTATATTTATATTTATATTGTACTAATTTATTGTATGTCATATATGATGGGACTAATTATCTTCTTTTTTTGTCTCTTACCCCACCCCCTATCTTTCTTTTTATTTTTATATGTGTGGTTACAATGTTCTGATATCATACATTTCTGACAACTCACAAAATGAGTCACAGCACAGGGAGGTAGGCCAGCTAGTGCAGCTCAGCCTAACACCCCTCCAATGGCTGCTGCACTGACACATAGCACATATGGGACCCAATCTGACAGTACTGCCTCAACAGCCCCGAACTATCTGGGCCATCCTCATCAGGTAGCATTACCCCGACAGCTGGTGCAGTGGTACCCTGCTGGAGTATTAGTGGAGGTGATCATTTTGTCACCTGCCAGGAGATTCCAGGCATGGTGTGTGAAGTTGTGGAAAGCACCACTAGTACATGCTCATCCAGATGGAGAACATGTTCACCAGAATGCTGGGCAAAAAAAAAAACATCAAGCACTCCAACAGTAATCTGAGGAAGGGGGGTTTGATGACAGTTCTTAGGGCAATTACTAGATTCTCACTGTCCCCATGATGATGGCCATGGGCATATAATATCCCCTCCCTATCCCCAATCATGATGTCCCCCAACCTGCTGTGTCCCTCGCCATCCCTGTCTCGTGTCTTGTTTGCCCTGTTTGTCTGCAGCTGCTTCCTCACCTACCATACTTTCCTAACCCTGACATACCTATGTTTCTTATCCAAAATTCCTCTCTTACAGAAATAAAATCACAAATCCCATTAAAATCCATGTAAAAACACAACCAATGGGAAGGGACCTAATAATGACTGAACACATATTTACACTCAAGTCATGTGTTTCCTGTACCCATGTACTTGAAACTTGGTATGTCAGTACTTGTTCTCAAATGTCAACTAAACTACAGAAATAAATAGCAAATATACATTGGTACATACCATGTACACCTTTATAAAGACAATAGACATTAATATTGTCTTATACATGTATTAATGTGACAACTTCTTCTTCTTCTTCTTCTTCTTTCGGCTTTATCCCGGTTAGGGGTCGCCACAGCGGATCACCTGTCCACACATTGAATGGCAGTGGAGTTTTACGGTGTCGAGTTGCCAGCCCGGTGCCCAACCTTCCACAGAAGGCACACTCACACGCACACCTAAGGCCAATTTAGAGTGTCCAATCCACCTGCAGCATGTCTTTGGGATGTGGGAGGAAACCGGAGCACCCGGAGGAAACCCACGTGACCACAGGGAGGACATGCAGACTCCGCACAGAAGGCACCCCAGCTGAGGATCGAACCGGAGAACCTCTTATGTATTAATGTGACAACAATTTTTCAAAAATATGAACACACAAATATGATCACAAAAAATTAGTGTGTCTGCATGTGACAATTTAAGTGTATAATATGCACAACTCACTGGCAAACGGCTGCATATGTCTCATTTCTGCTACATGCATTCCTGACAGCTTTTGCATCCAGTTTACAAGCTGTCTCTTAAGGTATACCTGCACACTGGAAACACAACAGGATATAGAATATCCACACTTTGCACACCATTCTCATAAAAGGATGTGTTAACCACATCATATAATAATGACAGCATCATCTGTAAAAACAACTATGACAAGGCAAAACATACTTCAGGGGTGTTGCAATCATTAGATACTGTTTTTTGTGGATGGGAACAAAATACTTACATGTGTGTGTCTAGTCAGAGACGTGTAAGTGTGTATCCTACTGTCACCAATATAGTCCCATGGAGTACAAATGTTTTGACAAATGTACATGGCTAACCATGCATTTCAGTTAGGACTCCTAACACCGTACTCAAATATCCAGTGATGATGCTGTCCACTACAAATTGTCCAGCAGCACTGTAAAAAGTCAGACTTGTGCTGTGGTGCTTGCATTAAGTACCAAGTTCTCTAGTTTGCATACCAAGTGTGGATCCTACTGTCAGAAATTCCAGACACATGATGAAAAAAATATTTTGACAGTCATACATGGCTGCCCAGCAATGTCATGCATACCTCCCATCATCTTTTTTCAAACAGCCATTAAGGATTTCATCCACTATAAATTGTCCAGCAGCACTGTAAAAGTCAGATGTGTATTGTGGCACTTGCATTAAGTACTGTGCTCTGTAAATAGTTAGGTAAGGGTTCTAGTCTCACTGCAGTTAACTGATGTGTTTGTGTTCACTTGGCTGATAGTCAAGAGACCATTTTAGAACAGCATGTGAGACACTCCTACTACCATCTTCTTCTCACCACACACTGTTGATGTCATCAGCTATAAAGTGTTGTCTGACATTATAAAAGCCACATTTGTGCTGTGGTGCTTGCATTAAGTACTGTGCTCTGTAAATAGTTAAGTAGTGGATCTAGTCACACTACAGTCAACTGGTTTGTGTGTGCATTCAGCAATTAGCATGGTGACAATTTTACAATGACATGCGAGTCCACAGCTATGTCAGACACTCCGCTGAACATCGTCTTGTAACATACATTGATGATGTCATCCGGTGCAATGTGCATGCTAACAGTATTAAAGACAAACCTGTGCTGTGGCAACAACATTAAGTACTGTTTACCAAAGCTACTTTACTTTGAGATATAAGGGTTCTAATCTGATAGCAGGCAACTTAAGTGTGCATACATTAAATATTACTTTTTAGACAATTTTACACAGAGATGTGACTACACATCCATGTCAGACACTCCTCCCATTATATTTTTCTCAGCATAATATGAAGCTATCGTATTCCATAAAGTGCAATATGACAGTGTTAAAATTAGTCATATGTAGTGGTGCTAGTGTTACATTGCATGGAATTTATCTTCTATACCTACACAGGCCCAGTCTACTGCTGTGTGTGTGTGTGTGTGCGTGTGTGCGTGTGTGTGTGTGTGTGTGTGTGTGTGTGTGTGTGTGTGTGTGTGTGTGTGTGTGTGTGTGTGTTTAGTTGGTGGTACATTATGGTTATTGTATGATCTTGGGAATTGTTCTTCATTTTACTACCACTTTGGAGAACCTTTAATATAGCCCTATGCATCTACCATACTCTTTTTTCCTCTGGCCACATGATATCTTATCGGCAGAGGAGTGGAGGATGTCCTCATGTCAAAAATGCATACACACATCGTGAAACAGAGTCCTTCCATTATCCTCTGCAAGCCATCTCCAGACCATTGCATGTGTGATTGCTAATTCTGACATTGTGTGGTGCACATGTCACATACTGACAGTGGCAGTATATAATGCACTCCAACAAGTATACATATGCACCCAATAGTCTTACTATCTTCCATCATATCAATACAGAGAGTTTGTTTTAAATGGTATAATAATGACTGTGATATTATGTGATGTTGGCCATTACCTTAATAATGTGATATGACCCTATGAACATTTGACTTGTCAATGTTGCAGTCATTGACTTGTGCTATGTTGAGGTTTGGTTGTAAATTATGGCTATAAGAGGGTATTACAATCTGTGATGTGAGCTAATTTATTGATGGCCATTGGTGACATTTCATTACATGCTTCTTCTATAACAGCTGTAATAATATGCCTCCTGAGAACTGTTGACATGGCGTGATACACTTTCATGTATATTGTTGACTTGTTATGACATGTATTGCTGTAGTGGATCAGATCAGCAGTCTACATAGTTTTTATTCCACCATCACAGACACACTTGCGGTATGGCAAAGGTGTGCATGTGTCTACCTACCATCATTAAATGATCTGTGACAGACATCAATATCAATTCATACTGATTGCATGGTTACATGTGTCTTGTTTCATCCACATGCTGTAATGCTATGATATACACAAAAATATCACCTGTTTTGATTCAATTGCAACCCTGTGGAATTCATTGTATGTGCAGTTGTGTTGCTATTCCCAAGGATTATTCAGGTGGTCAACAGCACCACTGTGTGACTATTAGCATTTGTGTCAGGAAATGTTCTGCATGAGAAAAAAACAACTGATTTGTAAAGTGTCCTTATATGGCCTCAGGCTACTCAAACAGCTTTCCCGTGAAACACATATAGGCATATGTTGTGCAATTGATGTAATTATGTGACAATGGTACAGTTGTATGACTGTGTGAACCCTACCAGTGTGTGGAATGTGATACATGACCAATGTTGTATTTGTAGGTATTTTTACAAATCATTTACTTCAATAACTGTGAAATGTTAAGTGTAATACACAACTAAGCACAGAGCTGGTTATGGATGCCACCAACCATACACAACCAGAGAAAATTGATAATCTGCTAGCTGACTGTTTGTCTCAACTTCATTCTCCTGTCCCCATTGTCCATCAGCCAAAGTATATATGCAAGCATTAACCAGTTTTTCTTTTCAGGTGGGCAGCTCATCGGTGCACTCCCTATGGCTAATAACACAGAATCAATGGGCCGTGACAACAACACTGGTTGCCTATAGCATGACTTAAAACCTAACCTACCAGACACAGTTGAATTCCTACATCAACACAATCTCCACACAGCCTGTGTTCTCATAGAAGGGCATAGAGTAACAGTCATCTATATGACTGAGGGAGACCATCACCTGATGCATGGAGTTATAGACCCATACTCCATCACCTGATGCATGTAGTTATAGACCCATACTCCTGACTAGTCTCTTCTGTGAGACAGACCAACAAGTCATCATGGACCTTATCAAAGAGGACAAATGTAATCTCCTGACAGTGTACCAAACTGAGGTTCGATTTGTTAAGGCTACATCATGTCCGTAACATCTGTTTGATGTCTTCAAGAAGGTCAGCAAGGACATGCATGTGGAAAATACTATCAGATGATCAGAGGATCATAGAAAGTTACTAGGCCAATGGCCCTAGGGCCCTTACAAGCCTGGCCAAGTTCTGCCCTTGTTTCCATGATCAGCACCTTTTGATCTTCTCCAAAAGAGACACAGGTGGAACCCCCGGGGTGAATTTATGGTTACCCATCCATTTGTCCAGATTGGGCTTGAAGAGGGCCAAAAAGGTGTTCTGCTTGGCATGAATTGGGAGTCTGTTCCACAGGTGTGATAACCTCTGGGGAGACAAATCTGTCCATCCAGCAGGTTCTATTAATGTCATATACAAGGTTAAGGTATTTAGAGTGAATAACCAGTGAGCCATTGGATTTACGGATATGTAGCATTTCCAATAAAGCAGAGTCAGAGATTCTCTTATATGCAAGGCACAGATCTCTTCTGAATATCTGTATGAAATGGAGTAAAGTGACAGTGTTTTTAGCTGTTCTACATAGCACAGATGCTGAATACCTTGAATTCTCCTTGTGAGGAACTTTTGTAGTCTCTCCAATTGCTGCAGGTGCCTGGAAAGGTATATACCAAAAGGGGGATTGTACTCAATTATCGGCCTGATGAAGGAATAGTACAGTGAGGTTATAACTTTTTTTTTCTGGAGGCAGTGCCCTTACTTATGAGATGAGCAATATAGAATACCTGTCTTACCACTGTGGAGACATGGTGATCAAATGTAAGGGTGCTGTCAATCTGTGTACCCAGGTCTCTCACCACTGAGTGCATGCTTAGGGTTTTTCTATTGATGTTATAGTTAGCTGGAACATTTCTTTTACTGAAAGGGGTGATAATACAGTTTTTTGCATTGAGTTTAAGGCAGTGACTTTGGCAAATCATTTGTTTGCTTAAGACCCTCTTGTAGGATGTTGACATCTTTTAGGGCTTCTATCACTGCTCACAGTTTGTAGCCATCACAAAACTTTGTCAGTCACAGACCTTTAGTTTTTGCTTGTACTTCAGAGAAATAGATTCTGAACAGTAGAAGTCTCAGGATTGAGCCCTGTGTCACACCATTGGTTACAGTTCTGCTGTTGGGTGGATTCCCCTATTTTGACTGTATGGACTCTATCAGTGTTCTAGTTAGTGACTCACCTAACAATATAAGGGGTGATACCTAACTGGGTGAGTTTGTCAATAATGCCTGAGTAGGAGATAGTGTCAAAAGCCTTGGTCAAGTCCAGGTAGACTGTATGCTCAGTTTTCCCCTCATCCAGGGCTCTGGTGACTGTCTCAAAAAGTCCACCAGGTTTAACAGGCATGATCTCCCTTTGACATATCCAAAATGAGTAGGGTCATGTGTTTGGAGAATGTCTATATCTTCATTGATAAGGTCCATGATGATTCACTCCATGGTCTTGCAGATAAGGCCAGTCAGACTAATAGGTCAATAGTTCCCAGGGTCAGTGGAAGCACCACTCTTGTGCAAGGGGATAACAGTGGCCATTTTCTATGCAGCTGGGATGAAGTGGGTGCTTAGACTATGGTTGAAAAGACTACCCCATGGTGTTGCTAATTCTTGTTGGAGCCCATGTAGGACGCAGCCTGTGGTGTTATCCGCTCCTATAGATGCTGTATTTTTGGCCTTAGGGAGGGCATTTACAACCTGCTCTCTAGAGATACAAGGTGGGGTCAGCTGGAAGGAATATCATGGAGTATGTATTGTGGGCTTAGTGGAGTAAATTTTCAAAGAACCTGTCAGCTAACAGGTTTGTGTCCACAGGCTCAGTGTATGTTGTATCATTCACTACCAGTTTGGCACAAATCTGGGTCTTAACCTTTTAGGCTATGGATGTAACCAAAAATGCCTTATGGTTGTCCTTAGTTGAGGATGTTAATTTGGATTAGTAGTTTGTTTTGGATAATTTCACCTCTTATTTGCATGTTTAAGCTCTGGAGGGAATGTTTCCAGTTTAAAGCACACTCCCTCTTACTTTTGGACAACAATTTCTTCATTTTATTGTAAAGCCTGTTAATGACAATTGTCCACCAGGCAGGTTTGCTCTTCCTTGAAGAGCTTATTTTGGTCCTATCAGGCATGGCTACATCAATGTCATTCTATAGTTGTTTGTAAAAAGCATTGGTGTAGGACTCGGCATAGTTGCCAGTTCCATCTGAGGGGAGTGGTGCAGTATAGCTATTTTTTACCATCCCTTAGAAGGATATAATCTGCTTTGAAGAAGTTTTTTAGTTTAGTTGCTGCTATGGTAGGGGGTCCAGTGTGATAGTTGCTTCAAATGAGACTGATTTGTGGTCAAATCTGACAAGGGAAGATCTCACAGTGGGGGTGCTACAGTGGTCCCCTATATTGGTAAGCACCAAACTTAAGATGTTGTCGCCCCTAGTTGGGGTGCCCACCAGCTGGTCTAGGGCATTGGAGTTAATGAACTTGAGGAACCTTTGGGCAAGTGTGTTTGAGCATGAGTAATTTACCCAGTCAATGGATGGGTAATTAAAATCACCCAGAACCATGGTGTTTGGATGTATCTTGAGGGATTCCAGTATATTCAAGTACGCAGAGTGGGTGTCTTGATTTATGGAGGGGGTCCTGTAGCTGGCAAGGACTTGAATAAGTGTCCTACCAACAGTTAGCTGAACCTGAAGTTTCTCCAGGAAATCATACTGTTTAACAAATCTGGAGGTGTATTTATCTTTAATGAATATTGATACACCACCACCTTTAGTTTTCATGCCTTCCATTCATGGTCTGAATCTGTGGTAGGAGGTGTAACCTGGTATGCCTGGGGTGCTCTCCCCTGCCTTGAACCAGGTCTCTATGACTGTATAGATATCAGAGCCTTTCAGAGTGAGGACTGTTCCAGTGAATGCAGTTTAATGCTAAGACTCCTAGTGTTTAGCAGAATAACCTTGAGATTGTTTTGTAATGAAATTTTTATGTCAGGAATTTTGTCCTTGTGACATTGCCTAAAAAAGGCACTGTGGGAGTAGCAGGAGCCTTTGCCAGTCACCAAAATCCCAGGGGTGACAGATAAAGACCATCTCTAGCAAAGCATTGAGGTCTATCAATCATGTCATCCCAGGCTGACAGAAACTGGATCCACTTAGAATGATACCAGAAACTAAACCAATTACTGAAGTCAGTTATTTTCTGTTTATATTGTGGTACTATGCTGCTCAAGGCTAGGGATGTACCTGCCTGTGACACATAATCAGAGCTCAATCATGTCTGTCTTCATGTAGTCTAAGGAGGTACATCTCAAGTCATTCCCACCAACATGTACTATGGCTGAATCATAATGGCACTTGTTGTTTTGAGACCTGAGTGCCTGTGTGATCTATGAATCCTGGCACCAAAAAGACAGCTGACTGTGACTTTCTCCTTGTTCAGCCTGATGAGGGAGACATCTGTGTGTCTTACTATAGAGTCTTCTGTGACTAAAATATTTGAAGTGGAATGTGCATTGCCTTATGGGATTTGATGTTGAGGCACTTGTGTTTGTGTAATTATGTGAATTTTGTGTTTTGGTTGGTTTAGCATGTATGTGTTTTGGAAGTCTCTGGTGTTGAGGATGATTTTTTTTGTGTGTACCTCCGCATAGGTTGGTCTATGTGTATTTTGTGTGTCATGAGTAGGAGTTGTGGTAGGTGGACTGACAACTTGCTCTGCACTGCTATCTATTTCACAAGAGAGCTGTGATTACATATTCATAATGTAGGTGCATCTCTCACAAATGGTACAGGAATGATTTAAAAGTAGAGTGTTGTCAGTGTACATGAGGCAGTTGCTACACTGCCTCAGTAGACCCATGTCAACCAGACTGGTAGGAGAAAAGTAAGGAAACTGACAGTTCATTGTCCTGCATAACCTGACCTGGCTAAGGCATTTGACACAACTGCACACTCAGGTATTACCAAGAAACTATCTCAAGTGGGCATAAACACCTACGTCAACAAATGGGTAGACAAATGAACCACATACATGACAGATAATGACAAAGTGTGTGAATTCACCTCTATCTAAAGTCCAGTGACCAGGTCTGTACCAAAGGATTCTGTACTAGGCCTTTTCCTGTTCAGTAATTAAGTCTCAGAAGTCAAAACTAACATAAAAATTCTTTGTCTTACCAGCTTTGGGAAGGACTGCAAATTGTGAACAGTCATTGAATCAAGATTTGTATTGGTATAATGCAGACAGTAATAACACACACACAAAGGATTGCTGCAAGAGCCATAGAGACACAGTAGTTTAACAAGAATTATGGGAAGATTATTTAATTTATGAAACTAAATACACAATCTAATTACAATATAGACAGCACACGCTAATGAACAGACTGAGTGGTATGTGACTTGTGTACTCAAGTAGATAGTAAGCGGAATGTCCGCCAGCATGTGCCACAGTGGTCACTAATCCCTTGTATGTAGCACAACTCCTGAGTTTGTGCAGGACATCCACATCAAAGAACATTGTAGTCCCATTGCTCTCAGACCTCATCACATCAATAATTGAGTACAATGCACCCTTTTGCGTGTACCTCCCAACATATCTTCCAAGGATGATTTACTCAAGTGTATCAGTTTTGCCACAGTGAGCACATGCACATCTCATCAGTCATACCTAAGTATTCATTTTGCATAACTATTAGGCGATGAAAGTGCAGAACTCCCTTCATGGTGTTATGCAAGATGAACATGTGGTATGTGTTCCTGTTATGCACCCAGTAAATACATAGCTCATTGACAACATTAAAGGGATGGTTTACATTCCTGCAAGTGTGGATTGTGGCATATATATGCCATGCAAACCTGTCAACTAGCCAGCATTGCTCCAGAAGGAAGTTGTCATAATGGTTAACATAACATATTTGTCTTACAGAGGTGTAATAGAGTCCCTCTTAACACCTCCAAAAGATGTTAGTTTTTGAGGAAAATGCCCTTGATTCCCCTTATAAATTACTGACAAAGCATGGCAGTTGTACAAGTTTGATTTTGTGCAACCATGTATAACAACTCACAATCACATATTTTATGTCAGTGACACAGATTAGTGGTGGTATTATGATTGTATGTGTTTCTGTCTACTGCTGACCATGAGCATACTGCTATATATCCCAATTGTTTGAGACCTATGCTGACATTGCATTCATATTCAGGCAACTCATTTTTTACATCTTCTGAACATGCACCTACCCCTTGTTGCATATACTGCCCTTGACAAATGTCCTCTCCAGTGATCATGTCAGGATGCTTATATCACAGAAAATCACATCCATTATGTGTCACCTTGTGTAACAGTCACATAATATACAATAACTGCATGAAGATATGATTATACCCACATAGGAGGAGTAAACGACAGTACATACTGTATCATGTGCATATGTGATTACTGTTCATGCTACAACTGTCTTGTCTTAATGATGTACATACATTGACATGCCCTCATCTGTTGTACAGTACCATGTTTCACTTGTTGTATTCCTCTGTGTTCATTCCTACAATTCATGTGTGTGGGCCTTTTCTATGCACACACTTCCCCAGAATAATTATTTATAATGTAGTCTATGTATTCTTTCTGATCACTACCAAAACTTTTACTTAGGATGGCTATACAGGTTTGCACAGTACTCTGCACTGACTACACTTTTCTATAATGTGTTAGAACTTCCTACGTTGCTTTATATTAAGCCCCAGTATTCATTGTGGTGGCCTGCACAATCCCACAGATCTAGTTTGCCTGTAGGTAAACAGGTTTGCATGTCCACAGGTGTTTGTGCTTCTTTACATGGTTTCCTGCGTTGCTGGCCATGAAACCGTGCTTATATTTGTGTAAGTGCGATGCATGGCATGCATTTGCAATTAGCACTGCTGCTCATTGAACAAACACACTGCTGCTCATTGCACAAACACACAAACTCCATCTAGGCTTTGTGCTAAGCCTACATGGAGTTTATTGAATCCCCAGGATTGTGTAATGTTACCATGATCAATAAAAATTACGGACAATTGTACAGTATGTGTAAAGGTTGCTTTATGATCACTATGTGATTTGTAGTTCCGATGAGAATGAAAACAATTCTCAATAATTACCAAAGTTCACTTTAATGTGAACTGAATTATTTGTACAGAGAAAATTAAACATCAAGAAAGTGGAAAGTTTGCCAGAGTGGGAGCAGTGGAGTAAGATGATGAAGAAATATGCACTCAAAGTAAAACCAGTTATAGAGAAAATACTTTGGACACATTTTCTTTTGCAAAACCATTCCAAACTCCCTTAATTTCCTGCCTATGCAAAGGCACAGCTAGTTCTGCATAACTTGTATTGCTTGTTGTTGAAGTTAGTGCAGATGGTAAATGCTCTGAGCTGTTAACAAGCCACTTCCTATACTCATTGTACAATGTTTGATTCCTTCCAAATCCATTTGCTTGTTGCGTTAACAGTCACTTAATCGGTGGTTCTCCTTTGTCATTCTTGAAAAGAGGCACTTGTGTCAATTGTGCTTACCTGATAAATATATAAAATAAAATAATTTTTTTATTATTTATTTTATTTTACGTTTGTTGACCTGGCTAGTCTAACTGGGTATATGTCCATTTTCAGTAGAGGCCCAGGGAGAAAAGTTCCAAGCATGAACAGTGACAAAGTTTACAATATATAAAAAGACACATAAAAATCACAGTACAGAGTCAACATTGGTCAAAAGAAAAATTATACTAAACACAATAGTAAGTTAGCAAGACCCATTTAGGAGAGAAAACCCTTTTATTTTATCCTCATACTATGAAGGAAAGTGTAGTGACTAGAATTAGAGGCATAGGTTAGAAGAGAAGAGAAAGGTGTGAGAGCAGGAAAGGGAAAGAGATATCAGTTTGGGTTAGCACATGGACAAAGCCAGTGAGTTTTAAAATGTTCTTTAAGATGTTTTTTAAATAGAGAAGTAGAAGCAAGGGTTGATATTTCAGAAGGAAGCTGATTCCAGTTTTTACCCTCTGTGTTTGAGAAAAGTGAGTCACCAACTTTGTTCTTAGATTTAATAGAGGAAACTAGGAGCTTATTAGCAGAGCGTAATGTAGCCAGATTTTTTTGTATAGTGTAATCATATTAGTGAGGATAGGGGTGTTGTTGGGGTGGTATAGGATCTTTTGGGTGATAAGTAATTGTTGACAAAGTATATGGTTCTGTAATTCTAGCCATCCCAGTTGTTTGAGGTTGAGGCAGTGGTGAGTTTTAAAGAGGGAGCAAGTGACGAATCTAGCTATGCTACTATAACAGGTGGAAAGTTTGGAGAGGTTGTTTTTAGATAGGTTAGTATATATAGCAGAGGCATAAAAAAGGGTAGAAATAAGGTGGGTCTGGGCAATATTTTTTTCTGGCAGAAGGGGTAAGGAAGGGTTTAATTCTATAGAGGGTACCAAGTTTTTTATTAACAGACTTTATAGTGGAGTTAATGTAGTCATTGTAGTTGAGGCGATTATCAATTGTTACACCCAGTAGGCAGGTTGTAGTATCTGGGGTTATGTTGGTAGCATTGTTAGAGGTTATTGAGAAGAATGGATGAGGTGATTTATGAGTTGGAGTAAAAAGCAGTAATTTTGTTTTTTTGGGATTTAGGAGGAGGCAGTGTTGCATAAACCAATTTTCAACATTATGGAAAACAGTTTGGGCGAGGGACTGGAGAGAGGCTATGTTCTTAGCTGTACAGATTAAAGTAGAGTCATCTGCATATTGAATGCAGGTGGCTTGTGGAATGTGTATATGTAGATTGTTAATAAATAAGGAAAAAAGATGGGGACCTAAGATAGAGCCTTGGGGTACTCCAATATTTACTGGAAGTAATATAGACAGATTGTTATCCCAAAGTACTGCTTGCTGTCTGTTTTCCAGATAAGACCTAAACCATTGTAATGCTTGTGGATCAAGTGAATTGGCTTTTAGTTTGTCTAGAAGTAAGTGATGGTTAACCATATCAAAGGCTTTTGACAGGTCAATAATTAGCGCAGAGGAAAAAGAGTTGTTATGATTTTTGTTTATAGAGTCGGTGAAGGATAGCAGGACAGTCGTTGTGCTATGGAATGGCCTGAAGCCATGTTGGCAGTTTGCCAGTAGATTATTTTGTAGAAGGTGGTTAAGTAGTTGTTTGTGAATACATTTTTTCCATTATCTTAGCTATTGGGGAGAGTAAGGCAATAGGCCAAAAGTTAGAAAGCTCATTAGATGATCCACCTTTATGTAGAGGAATGATGTGGGATACTTTCCATATGGTAGGGATTTTGCCTTCTGAAATAGTTCTATTAATAAGGATAGAGATGGGATAGTTTATGACTTTTGCAGCAATTTGTAGGTATTCAGCTGGGAGACAGTCAGCAGAAGGGGTGCAAGGTTTCAATTTTTGAAGGAGCTTACAGATGAGAGATGTAGGTACAGGTTGTATTTGAAAGGTAGGAGATGATGTCTTAGAGGTATTTAGTAGTGAAGCAGTAAAAGGAGGTAGAGACTTGGCTAGGGTTAGAATGGCTTCTGTAAAGTAGTTATTAAAGGCATCAGGAATCTGGTTGGAGTAATTTTTGTTGAATCCTGAAGGGGCAGGAGTAGTAGAGTGGCCTGAATGAAGAAGTTTGTTTATCCCTGACCAAAATTTTTGTGGAGTTTGTTGACTGGTTTGTTGGAGGTGAAGGTAGAAGTCTTTTTTGTCTCTAAGAATATCTTTCTTGGTGGCATTTCTTAACTGTTTAAAGTGGAGATGATCTGATGGACATTTGGTGGCTCTCCATTTAGTCCAGATTTTATTTCTGAGGAGCATCTTTTGCCTAGTTTGTTTTGTGAGCCATGAGGCAGATTTGGTTCTTATTCTAGAAGAGCGATAAGGTGCATGGTAATCTAGGATTTGAAGAAATTTGGTGTTAAAGTAGGTCACTGCTTCATCAAGTTCAAGATGAGTCATTGGTGACCAGTCACATGCTTGTAGTTCGTTTAGGAAGCTATCTGGATTAAAGAATTGTTTAGAGCTGGAGGTTTTGAAATTATTAGTAGATGGGATATGGATTTTTTGTCTAATAATGTAGGTAAGCATATGGTCGCTGATATCGTCAGGAAGGGTTCCTGGTATATAAGTTTCAGGGTGGCTATTAATAAGGATCCAGTCAAGCGTGGTTTCCTTACTGCTAGGTTTGTGGATTCTAGTAGGAGTGGTTACTATTTGTGAGAATCTGAGGAGATTTATGTGATTAGTAGAGTTAGAGGAACTGCAGGTGGACCAGTCAATGTTAAAGTCACCCAGTACAATGGTCTCCTGGGGTAGTTGGGTAGAGAGGTAACCAAGTAAATTTTCAAGAGTATTGGTATTGTTACCAGGGGGGAGATACATGCAAATTAGATAGATAGATTTGGAGTTGTTGATTTGGAGTTTGGCAGTCAGGGTTTCAGAACTTGTATCTAATGATGGGAGCACATTAAAGGGGGAAATTTGGAGATTAGATTTCTAGAGAATAGCTATACCTCCACCTTTTTTGGTTTTCCGGTCACATCTAAGGATATTATAGCCAGGAGAGGTAATTTCCTGGTCCAGAGTAGATGGTTTTAGCCAAGTCTCTGTAAGGCAGAGAATATCAAATGAGTGCACTTCTAGGAGTGCATGCAGGCAGGAAATTTTATTGTTTATACTTTGAATGTTAAGGTGAGCTATCAGGCAGAAATTAGGTGGTTTAGTTAATGTAGAGATCACAGGCAATGTTAAATTGTCTAGGTAATTGGTATAGTCAGTATTGGGGCCAGGGTTTGGATGAATATCACCGTCTAGGAGGGGTGTTGCTAGGGATATTGTAGAAATTTAAGGATTTTGTAGAAATTATTAAAAGTTTTTTTGGTAGTGAAGTAAGTAACATGGGTTGATCTGTGATATTTTGGTAGTATATAGTTAGAGGTACAGGTTATGTTACTGTGGCTAAGGGAGTAGATGAAAGAAGATGGTAAAGTGTGCTGGAAGTGATGGTTTTGTTCATGAAGAGAAAGATTTTCTAAGAATGTTAGTGAGTAAGGTATTGTAAGAGAGGCTAATGTGGTAGTTAAGAGTAGTATGTTTGTGAAAATAGTTTTGTATGTTGGGCCATTGTAATAAGTAGAAATGAGGTAGGTGTAATTTGTTTGAGTAGGTGAAGCAGAAAAAAGGAGAGAGTGCTGAAAGAGATTGAGCAGGGTTAAATTATGCAAATAGGAAATTAGTGGAGGTTGTATATGAGTTGATTTGGGAAGTAGTCAGTGCAGTAAATGGTGAGGAAAGGTGAGGGAGTAGCCCAAAGAGAGTTAATTATTACTAATGAGGAATAATAGAGGTAGGGGAGTGGCTTCATGATGAGGAGGATAGTGATAGGATGAGAAGAAGGGGGGAGTGGTTAGTGAAGTATAAGTTTAGGACCACTGGGGGTGGGTGGGAATTGTGGGTAGGTTAGGGGAGCGGAGTGAGCCCGCAGGGCGAACGGAGCGGGAAGAGCCAAGAGAAGGAGGAGAACCTGTATAAAACAATCAGTGGAATACTGACTATTAGAGGTAAGTTTAGGGGGAGGTAGATAAGGAGGTGATAGGTTAACTACTGATCAGAGTAGGTAGGGTAGTTAAGTGGAGTAGAGTGAATATGGAAGGTTAAAGTGGGTCTACAATGAAATAAGTAGTGTAAAATGAGATCCTAGGTATGTCTAGTGTGAGTCAGAAGGAAAGATATAGAGGGGAAAAGGGCCCCATCTAGTGGGCAAAAGCTATACGACAGCAGTGGTACAAGGAAGTTAAGGAGTAGAACTGGTAGTAAAGGAGAGGAATAGTGAAGCCAAGAAGGGGGAAGGAGGAGGAGATAAAGAGAAAAGGTGTAAGGCTGCTGGCTGTCCTGGCAGGGAAGGATAATAATTATATATACATTAGTTATTTAGACAAAGTAACATTAGTATCTGGCAGATAACATAGTTTCTTGCTTCCTTGAGGGGGTAAGTTCAGAGAGAGGTAAGCCTCTATTCCTTGATAAGAAGAGACAGCAGGTGCAAGTTTTAAAATAGAGAATCCAGGTCGTCAGGTAGAGCAGGTTCTTAATTATAATGCAGGACAGGCTGTTTGCAAGGCTGGGTAGATGAAGGAGAAAGAAGACAATGTAGAGAAGAAAAAATACTGTCAACAGTTGAGTCAGGTGAAACAGGTCCTAGTCAGAAAAAACAGTAGAACAAACATGGACTGACATGCTTAGAATGCAACAGTTCAAATCAAGTGACAGTAAGCAAATATATACTTTAGCCAGCTCTAATAAAATACTTAACTAAAGTACATAATAACTTTAACCAGCTCTATTAAATACTTAACAAAAGTACAAAATATCTATGACAGTTAGAGGCCAGAGCAGTGCATTCTAACAGTTTTTTTTTTTTAAACAACCCAAGTGATGTATTTGACAAGTTTCTTAGGACCACTGCTAAGTCGTACTAGCACCAGGAATGCATAAGAAGAAGTGAGGCACCTCAGACAAATGTTATAAACATTCAGATAATTCTGAAATAGTGTGTTATACAAAGGGGGATGAGGTTTAAATGTAGGGCTGGGAGATAATGTAACATTTCTTGAATGGTAAGCATTACATAGGACTAATTAGTGAAGCTTGAGCAAGGCCACTATGTATAGCACAATGTAAGAGGGTTCAATAAAAGTAGATATAGAGCATTGTTAACAGGCTGTTGTAATCACTAGGTCTACTTGGAGTTTAAAGTGATAGTACACTTTGTAGGGCAGCATGCAACAAATTCCATGTGCACCACACTTGCCCAGGTGTTCGCTTGCTGCGATGAGCAAGATTATAAACCAAGAAAGAAGGTTTAATAACTGTAGAGTTAGCATGTAGTAATGTAGGATTGGGGGATGTTGCAATGCTTATTGAAAGCTAAGCATTAAATAAGACTAAGTATTCATTGTAAGGCAGCGTGCAACAGGCCCATGTGGACCATGCCTACCAAGTGATCGCTTGCTCCAAAGAGCAAGATCAGGACACTTAAGGGTAGCAAAAAGAGTCAATATGGTTAAAAAAAATACCGTTGGATTGTTAACTAAGCCAAATATAAATGCAGACTAGCGTTGACAGCATAAGCTAACGTATTCACCCAGGAAATTAGAACTATGCTGCATTGATTGAGACCATATACATTCTAGGTAGCAGTGTGAGCAGATATAGGCAAGGTAAGCATTCTACAGTTTACAAGGGCAAAATGAAACAAGTAGCTGAATAGGTCTATCAATAGAGAAACCGTTCTACACTTATTAAGGGCAAAGTAAATCATGTAGCAGAATATGGCTATAAGTAGACCAGCTTAATCATGGTAGCAATATCACAGAATAGCAGGATAATAATTTCCTATACTTTCCCAGACAAGGAACAGCAACCAATATCACAGTAACACAACAGTTTCACCACATTAAATACAAGATACAGCTAAAAATTATACAGATATAAAACATTGATACAGAGCACGCACTTACAGTGAGTACGGACAGTGGAGCACCTGGGACGCACAGCAGCCAAGAGCTAGCCTAGGAATCAAAGATGGGGCCTCATAGGATAGGGTGTATTTGATAGGATAGAAAGGATGTGAGGTAGAGAGGGGAGGAGAGAGAATGGCAGGGGGAGGTACATACCATAAAAGGCTAGTAGGTGGAGTATCAGATAGGTCGGCAAAAAAAAAAAGAGTAGGAGACAGAGACTGGAGTTAGGTAGGGGATTAAGACATAAGCAAGTCAGATTGTAGAAGCAAGGACAGGTAAGGGGGATAAGTAGGAAGTGAAATAGGAAGGCAGTGGGCAGGATACAGAGAAGTAGGTAGTAAAATGAAGATGAGAAGTACAGCACTATATGGAAGTTGGTAAAAGCCAAGAGAAGGAGGAGAACCTGTAAAAAACAATCAGTGGAATATTGACTATTAGAGGTAAGTTTAGGGGGAGGTAGATAAGGAGGTGATAGGTTAACTACTGATCAGAGTAGGTAGGGTATTTAAGTGGAGTGTAGTGAATATGGAAGGTTAAAGTGGGACTACAATGAAATAAGTAGTATAAAATGAGATCCTAAGTATGTCTAGTGTGAGTCAGTAGGAAAGATTGTTTGTGTCTTTCGGCTTTTCCCTGTTAGGGGTCGCCACAGTGGAACTCCGGTCCGCTAATGATTGGCAGTAGATTTTTATGTACTGGCTTGCTGGGCCTAATGCACAACCTTCAACGAAGGAACACCCATTCACGCATGTCGCCACACAGAAGACGCTCAAACTGAGAATCGAACGGGCAACGTCTAACTGTGAGGCGACAATGCTACCACAGCACCACCACTGCGAGTTAGTCAGTAGGAAAGATTAGAGGGGAAAATGGTGCCATCTAGTGGGCAAAAGCTATACAGCAGCAGTGGTACAAGGAAGGTAAGGAATAGAACTGGTAGTAAAGGAGAGGAATAGTGAAGCCAAGGAGGGGGAAGGGGAGAAGGTAAAGAGAAAAGACGTAAGGCTGCTGGCTGTCCTGGCAGGGAAGGATAATAATTATATATACATTAGTTATTTAGACAAAGTAACATTAGTATCTGGCAGATAACATACTTTCTTGCTTCCTTGAGGGGGTAAGTTCAGGGAGAGGTAAGCCTCTATTTCTTGATAGGAAGAGACAGCAGGTACAAGTTTTAAAATAGAGAATCCATGTCATCAGGTAGGGCAGGTTCTTAATTCTAATGCAGGACAGTCTGTTTGCAAGGTTTCTTGCTTCCTTGAGGGGGTAAGTTCAGGGAGAGGTAAGCCTCTATTCCTTGATAGGAAGAGACAGCAGGTGCACATTTTAAAATAGAGAGTCCAGGTCATCAGCTAGGGCAGGTTCTTAATTCTAATGCAGGACAGGCTGTTTGCAAGGTTTCTTACTTCCTTGAGGGGGTAAGTTCAGGGAGAAGTAAGCCTCTATTCCTTGATAGGAAGAGACAGCAGGTGCAAGTTTTAAACTAGAGAGTCCATGTCATCAGGTAGGGCAGGTTCTTAATTCTAATGCAGGACAGGCTGTTTGCAAGGTTTCTTTCTTCCATGAGGGGGTAAGTTCAGGGAGAGGTAAGCCTCTATTCCTTGATAGGAAGAGACAGCAGGTACAATTTTTAAAATAGAGAGTTCAGGTCGTCAGGTAGGGCAGGTTCTTAATTCTAATGCAGGACAGGCTGTTTTCAAGGAGTGAGTACGGATAGTGGAGCACCCGGGACGCACAGCAGCCAAGAGCTAGCCAAGGAATCAAAGATGGTGCCTCGTAGGAGAGGGTATATTTGATAGGTTAGAAAGGACGTGCGGTAGAGAGGGGAGGAGAGAGAATGGCAGGGAGAGGTACATACCATGCAAGGCTAGTAGGTGGAGTATCAGATAGGTCGGCAAAAAAAAAAAGAGTAAGAGACAGAGACTGGAGTTAGGTAGGGGATTAATACATAAGCAAGTCAGATTGTAGAAGCAAGGACAGGTAAGGGGGATAAGTAGCAAGTGAAACAGGAAGGCAGTGGGCAGGATACAAAGAAGTATGTAGTAAAATGAAGATAAGAAGTACAGAGCTATGTGGAAGTTGGTAAAGGCCAAGAGGGTGGCCTAATGGTTAAGGTGTTTGCCTTACAAACACAAGGTGCAGGGTTTGAGTCTCACAAGGAATAATTGGCTAGGCTTAAAATGGCTCGCAAGGGCAGTTAGCTTAGTACTAATCTATGAACCTATGAACCTAAGATGGAGGAGAACCTGTAAAAAACAATCAGTGGAATACTGACTATTAGAGGTAAGTTTAGGGGGAGGTAGATAAGGAGGAGATAGGTTAACTACTAATCAGAGTAGGTAGGGTAGTTAAGTGGAGTGTAGTGAATATGGAATGTTAAAGTGGGTCTAGAATGAAATAAGTAGTGTAAAATGAGATCCTAAGTATGTCTAGTGTGAGCCAGTAAGATATAGAGGGGGAAAGGGTGCCATCTAGTGGGCAAAAGCTTTACAGCAGCAGTGGTACAAGGAAGGTAAGGAGTAGAACTGGTAGTAAAGGAGAGGAATAGTGAAGCCAAGGAAGGGGAAGGGGAGGAGGTAAAGAGAAAAGGCGTGAGGCTGCTGGCTGTCCTGGCAGGGAAGACTAATAATTATATATACATTAGTTATTTAGACAAAGTAACATTAGTATCTGGCAGATAACATACTTTCTTGCTTTCTTGAGGGGGTACATTCAGGGAGAGGTAAGCCTCTTTTGCTTGATAGGAAGAGACAGCAGGTGCAAGTTTTAAAATAGAGAATCCAGGTCATCAGGTAGGGCAGGTTCTTAATTCTAATGCAGGACAGGCTGTTTGCAAGGTTTCTTGCTTCCTTGAGGCGGTAAGTTCAGGGAGAGGTAATCCTCTATTCCTTGATAGGTAGAGACAGCAGGTGCAAGTTTTAAAATAGACAGTCCAGGTCGTCAGGTAGGGCAAGTTTTTAATTCTAATGCAGGACAGGCTGTTTGCAAGGTTTCTTGCTTCCTTGAGGGGGTAAGTTCAGGGAGAGGTAAGCCTCTATTCCTTGATAGGAAGAGACAGCAGGTGCAAGTTTTAAAATAGAGAATCCATGTCATCAGGTAGGGCAGGTTCTTAATTCTAATGCAGGACAGTCTGTTTGCAAGGTTTCTTGCTTCCTTGAGGGGGTAAGTTCAGGGAGAGGTAAGCCTCTATTCCTTGATAGGAAGAGACAGCAGGTGCAAGTTTTAATATAGAGAGTCCAGGTCATCAGGTAGGGCAGGTTCTTAATTCTAATGCAGGACAGGCTATTTGCAAGGAGTGAGTATGGACAGTGGAGCACCCGGGACACACAGCAGCCAAGAGCTAGCCTAGAAAATAAAATTAAGCTTACTTTGTTTCATGTTGGCGGTTCATGCATACACATTTTGTATGTGGAGATGCATTTTAAATTTGACACTCTGTTTAAAGCCTAAACATGGAGAAGATAATAACCTAACTCTAATAATGAGGAAGTGTACAGTACATTGGTAGTATATTAATTCATTATAAATCACTCAGTGTGATTCAATAAACTCTGTGTCGCCTTTGTATGAACCCTACACAGAGTTTACATGTTTGTGAGTGAGTAGCAGTGGTGATTACATACTCATGCTGTGTACAATGTTCAAACATAAACAAGCACAGTTTCATGGCTGGCAATAGTGTTGCCAGCTAAGAAACCATGTAAACCAACATGGATAATAAAACTTATTTACCTTAAAGCAGACTAACTTAGCAGGATTGGGCAGAATGCCAAAATGATTACCAGGGTTTATCATGTAGCAATGTATGTGGGCCAAACACATTGCGGGACAGGGTATACAGTGCAGAGTACTGGGGAATCCTATTCCAGGCATTCTATACAACAGTTGTGTAAATGATCTGTGAGAGTACAGGGACTGCAGGGACTACCAGGTAAAATAAGCAGTCAGGGAAAGTGGGTATATTGAACCCACTTAGGTTCTTAACCTTGAATTATCTTCTGTACTTGTTTCTCCCTTTCCACTTTACTAAAAAAAAAAAAAACACTTTGCTAGAATTTCCTTCTGTTCTCAGTGTGCTTCTCAGCTAATAAGTATATTTTTGGCACTTTTTAACTGTTCATATTTGAATAAAACAATAATTGAATTTAGTTCAGAAACAGTTTGAATACATTGCATTTATTTAAACTATATTTGCTTTAATATTGCTACACACTCAAGTGTGCTAGTTTGCACTGCACTTAAATTGTTTTTAGTGCTGTTTTAGCTGCTTTTCTGTAAAAAAAAATTCTAAGCTTGTTTCGTACCGTTCCACAGTACAAGAGGATTGGTTTCTGGCCCAGAAATTGTAGTTTATTGGCCATTTGAGCAGTTTTTCCATCTCTTTCAAATTTCTGGTTTAAAAGCCCACATTTGAGCTTGTTTCCCACTTTTCTTGTAACTAGTCTAGACCAGATACAGATTTGCAGTATCCTGGACTGTTTTTATGCTTCTGAACACCCCCCAAGCCTTTCTGTGTTGGAGGGAAGCCTTCTAGCCTATCAGTGGGAGTGGTAAGCACTAGGTAGCCTATCTACCATACGAGGAGTGATTTCTGGTCCAGAAATTGTAGTTTACTGGCCATTTGGGCAGTTTTTCCATCTCATTCAGCTTTCTGGTTTAAACACCTGCATTTGCACTTTTCCCATCTTTCCCGTAACTAGTGTAGTCCAGATACAGATTTGCAGCATCCAGAACTGTATGTAAGCTTCTGAGACCCCCAAGCCTTTCTGTGTTGGAGGGAAGCCTTCTAGCTTATCAGTGGGAGTGGTAAGCACTAGGTAGCCTATCTACCACAAGAGAAGTGGTTTCTGGCCCAGAAATTGTAAGTTATTGGCCGTTCATGCAGTTTTTTCATCTCTTTCAACTTTCTGGTTTAAAAGCCCATGTTTGCACTTGTTTCCTGCCTTTCCTGTAACTAGTCTAGTCCAGATACAGATTTGCTGTATCCAGGACTGTTTGTAAGCTTCTGAGTGGTGCCACAATCTGCTCTTCAATTTTTCCCTTAGATCTGCTAGTTCTCTCCTCTCCTGCTCTTTTACTAGCTTATTAGTCTAGTACTTTATAGACTTCTTGTAGCAATTATTGTAGCACACAAAAGTGCTACCAGCACTAAACCGTCTACAAGGAAACAGCTCCAGTATTTATTATTAATGCCCACCCCTCCAGGCATGTCTAAAGGTCAGTTCCCTATGCTTTCTCCTATTAACCTGGTGAACCTGGGCATCCTGAGGCAATGTAGCAACTGCCTCATGTACACCAACAATCCTCTCCTCATACCTCCCAACACTCAGACTTGTGAGAGATGTACTTATAAATCCAAACTGGAAGCCACGTACTCTCCAGCCAAGACTGGAATAGGTGGTCAAGAGGAGAAGGTCAACACTTGTACCATACCACATGGAAAACATAGCCCTCCAGAACACACACCAGTACTGCCTTCACATAAAAACACAAACAACATACCCATGTTTGCAGAGGCTCTCGATAAAAGTCTACCCAAACAGCAGAGACCTCCAAGGTAGAAACGCACTCGACCACCACAACACAACACTAATCTTGAGACACAAAACTCTCCTAAACAGTGTGTCACTCAGCCAAAGCCCATAAGGCAAAACAGCACACCCAACACATTAGTCATAGATGGCACCATAGTGAGGCACACTGATGTCCTACTCACTAGGTTGAATAAGGAGAAAGTAACAGTCAGCTGCCTGTTAGGTGCCAGGATCCACCACATAATGCACACACTCAGGTCCCTCAACAACAGGTACAAATATGACTCTTTGTACATGTGGGTGTGAATGACCTGAGATGTACCTCCTTGGACTACATGAAAAAAAACATGGAGGACCTCTCAGAGTATGTAGCCCAGGTGGGTATGACCGTAGCCCTGAGCAGCATCCTACCATCACCCAGAATGATACCACAGTACAAGCAGAAAATCATTGATTTCAACAACTGGCTAACTTTCTGGTGTCATTCTAAGGGGATCCAGTATCTGTCTGCCTGGGATGACATGATTGACAGACCTTGATGCTTGCCAGAGATGGCCTGCATCTGTCAACATTGGGCTTCTGGATATTGGCAAGGATCTTGCCACCCCTGTAGTACCTTTTTTAGGTGGTGTTCCAAAGACCAAATTACCACTGTAACAGCTACAAACAAATGCAATCAGAGGTTCATGCTGCTCAAAGCTAGAAGTCTAAATCTCAAAATGCACTCACTCAAAACACTCCTTAAAATGGAGAACATCGACATTTGTGCTGTAACAGAGACCTGGTTCAAAGCGGCAGAAAGCACCCCTGCACTACCAGGCTATAACTTATTCAACACCTTTTGGCCCCGGAACTTGGACTGATGCTCCAAAGCCAGTGGTGTTCCCATACTCATAAAGGATGTGCACACCTCCAGACTGGTAGCCCAACATAATGCATCAGAGATACTTCAGGTGTAGTTAACATTGGGTAAGACAGCAATTCAGGTTGTAGCCTGCTATGGGACCATAACCATGTCCCAAGACTCACACTCTACATTCCTAAGCACCCTATAAAATATTAGGGTCAAACCTAAGACTCTCATACTGAGTGAGTTCAACTACTCCTCCATTAACTGGGAAAACTACTCCTGTACCAATACAGTTGACCAACATTTCCTGGAATACATTAATTCCACTGCCCTGGACCAGTTCATTCTTACCCCCACTAGAAGTAGCAACATCCTTGTCCTGGTCATTGCTAACATGGGTGACCATTTCTCTACACCAAAAGTCAACTCCTCCTTGGTTATATCCAACCACAAACTAATCACCTTGGAAATCCACATCTCTCCCACCCACCCACCCCCTGCAAAGGTAGCCACCATGAAAAACTTCTCCAAAGATAACTTTGGGCTCCTAAAAACAGAGGTGGCTAACTTCACGGCACCCATGCAAGTGGAGAATAGTTGCATGACCACCGAATCCTACACCAATGCATGGATCTCACCATACCCAATAGAACCAAGACATTCTCCTCCAAAAAAAGGAAGCCAATCTGGTAGTGCCCTGCCATAAACAAACTCTACAACAGAAGGAGGAAACCGATGCAGAATAAGGTGACATCCCAAGAATGGAAAAACTCCCTTATCAGTCTCAACACAATTTTGAGATCTCTCATCAAATCCTCTAAAGCTAGCTATGAAAACATAATTGCAGCAGATAGTAAAGACAACAACAAGGCCTTCTATAGTTATGTAAAGAATCTCCATGGCAATACCCAGATTTGTTCTGAGCTACTGCACAATGGTACCTCCTCTACCAAGCCAACAGATATTGGCAATATACTGGCCGACAGATTCAGTGCCAACTTTATCCCTCTCACCCCCCCAAAGGACCACTTACAATACCAGTAGATTGCCAGGCATCCAGTATTACTGCTCCACAGGTTAAATCAGCACTGTCCAAGACCAAGAATACAGCTTCTATGGGACCTGACAATATCCCTGGCTGTGTTGTACATGAACTACAAAGTGAACTGGCACCTCACTTGTGTGCCCTGTTCAATCACAGCCTCACCTCAGGCTTTGTCACTACTGAATGGTGCACTGCTACAGTCATCCCTCTCCACAAAGGAGGAGCGACTACAGACCTTGGGAACTATCACCCCATTAGCCTGATGAGTCTGATATGCAAAGCTATGGAACGCATCATCATGGACCTAATAAATAAGGATATAGGGAATCTCCAAACTCTGGATCCCACACAGTTTGGATTTGTGAAGGGTAGATCATCCCTGGTCTACTGGGTCAACTTCTTTTAGTCAGTCACCAGAGCTGTGAATGAAGGCAAGGTGGTTCATACAGCCTACCTTGATCTGGCCAAGGCCTTTGATACAATTCCCCACTCAGGAGTCATAGAAAAACTTGCTAAGCTAGGCATCAACCCCTATATCACTAGTGGTTTGGAAATTGGATCACAGATAGAACCCACAGTGTGAAAGTAGCTGACTCCAAGTAAGACCGCTGACCAGTCATGAGTGGAGTCTGACAGGGTTTGGTCCTGGGTCCTCTCCTGTTTGGTATCTAGTTCTCTGAAGTCCAGGCCAATATGAAGGGACTCTGGCTGACAAAGTTCACAGACAAATGGAAGTTGGTAGCTATTATTAATTCCCCAAGTGATGTTAGCATCCTACAGAAAGGCCTCACTGAGACCAATGACTGGTGTCAGAACCATGGCTTAAGCTCACTGCCAAAAAATGTGTCATCATCCCCTTTGTGAAAAACCCTATGCCCATGAATTACCACATCGATGGTAGTCCACTGAACACAGAAGGCATTTTAAGAGATCTGGAAACACAGGTTGACAGCAGCCTCTCGTTTGATCACCACATTGTCACTGTGGTCAGAAAGTCCTTCTATGTGGCTCATCTTATTACTAAGGGTTTTGCATCCAGGAAGGAAGAGGTCATTGTCTCCCTCTACTCTTCCATCATTAAGCGAATCATTGAGTACAATGCCCCATTTGCCATGCATCTCACTATACAACTGCAACAACTGGAGAGGCTGCAAAAGTACCTCACAAAGAGGATCAAAGGCTTTAAACACTTGTCCTATATGGACAGATTCAAAAAACTCCAACTATTCTCTGTCTCATATTGCCTGCTTAGAGGTGATCTCTGCTGGACTTACAAAGCAATGTCTGACCCAGCTCTGTTAGAAATGCTAGATCTTAAGACATCCCAATCCCTGCACAACACATGCTCCAGAGACCTCAACCTTGTTAGATATTATGAATATGAGGCTGAAATTAATTATGTTGTAAATATGCTGAAAGAAAAAGCTTGCTTAAATGCAGAAACAGAGTTTAGTAATATGTGATCAGCAACCATAATAAATGACTGTGGCTTAAAAAATAAGGAACTTGCTTATGAGTGTATTACACACACATCAAGAAAGCTGAACTTCTTACAGACATGACAAGAATGTAATCTGCTTTCACTGGACAACAGGACATGCTTTTCTAAGAAAGTTTAAAAATGTGCTTTTCTAATCCACAAGGCGTTTTCTTGAAGACAGTTTACTTATCAGCATTTGCACAAGAACAGATGTGTTAGCATTTGCGTCATCAAGCCAGTATCTTTCCAAAACCTAGAGGGTGTGAGTTTAACTAAAATATGTATAAAAAGTCTATATTAAATCTAGTTATGTTAGGGGTATGGTAGGGACTCATTAGTCCTGAGGTAAATGTTATATCTCTCACATCATCTGTACTATATGAGAAGTAAAGTTGGAACAGTACTTTTAAGCTGCAACATTTGTCCAGTTTGGTTTATTATAAAGGTTATTGGTTACTGCTCTCTAAAGTTGATGCTGCAAAGTATATTCTCTCATCAGTGTATATTCTGCAAGTTTCTGTATGCAACAGACTGTGAATGCAATTATAACCAGACTTTGATTCCAGCCAGCAAGACTGAGTGTGTTAAGAAGACTTCAAATCCCACAGCAAGAGCAAGTAGTAAGAAGCAGTGAGCAGAGAGAGAGCTCAATATATTTTTTCAATGGCAAGCCAGCTGAGTGACTAGCACCATATAATTTTTCAATGGCAAGCTAGCCTGCACTTGAACCTATAATCTGCATTCAAACACAGGGGGAGTGATGGTAAGCCCTGCAGAGGGTTACTTCAGTTAAATTGCAGTAACTAACATTTGTACGTATGTGTCAATTCTGAACAGAAGTATTCCAGTTTATGCAGCTTGCAGTAGTAAAGTTTTTTAGACGTCTACATCCGGAGTGAGACAGAAGTTCCAGTCGCAGTGCCATCATTTCACTAAAGAAAAGGGGGATATCCACTAGCCCAATAGTTCACTGCCTGTTGTGCTTTCCCAGCTTCTCAAGTGACTTTGAATAATTTCCAGCCATCTGCAACAACAGCCTGATCACCTGATTTCTTGCTCACTGGTAAGACTTTTTTCTGCGTCACATTTTTTAGTATGGTTGCTATTCGATAGTTTGGATATTAAACAGTATGGATATTTTCATGCATAACTCAAGCAAATGTAAAAAATTGCAATGTTGGTATACACAGCACATTAGTAAATGTAAAACCTTATTAGGGCAGGTTGATAGTAAGGCATTATGCAAATGTATTACAATATTTAACTGGTATCTCAAAGAAAACCATGTGAAATATGACAAATGTTTATTGTGTGCTTCAACAAAAATTGCATTTTGTGTATTATGTCATAAAAAAGTATTGCATAATATTGCTAAAACAATAGACTGTGAAGACAGATCTGTTCATGATAGAGAATTAACTAAGGCTAAGGTGTTTCCATTATATTCAGATGTTAAACAGTTATGTCCTGTCACCACATGTGAGTCAAATCAGTTACTGATAGAACCCTTAGTACATTTTTGTTACAAAAAAATGTAGTAAACTTCTAAAAAAGAGACACAATGAGTTCGGGAAGTTTAGACAAGTTATACAAACATTTTTTCAAAAGTGCATAGGAGTTTCAGATTCAGCAGAACAGGTTCCTGAGACATATCAGGCAGACCATGAGGAGACTCTTAAACAACAGTTACAAGATGAAGAAAATAGATTAGCTGAAATGACAGAGACTGACTTCCTTCATACATTGGGAAAGAGTAGGAAACTACAGCTGATCTGCACAAAAGAAATATATTTTATAATATGTTTGTGTTTTGAAAATGGTTAAGCTTACATGGTAGGATGGTAGGATCTGACAAATCATTCTCAAATGTTTAAAACTTCCATTCAATTAAAGCAATATATTTATCAGTACTACAGTAAAGTAGAGCATATGACTGACATTCTCATAGCATAGTCAAAAGGTAAACAAAACCGTTCTTGTATATAAAAATTAAATAAAAATAGTTAATAAGAGTAAAAAGTTAGTCACAACACTGACATGCTTGTATAAAGATTTAAAGTCACAAGACTGACATGCATGTATTTTCTTTTTATACAACACACAAGAATAACAGGCAGACAACAGCAAATATAAATAATGTAAATATATAAATGTGTTTGTTAAGCTAATATCTATTTATTTTTTACATTTTTTTTATAGTTGTATAGTAACACCATACCAAACAGTTAAAGTTCTGAATTTTAAAAAGAAATAAAATCACGGATGGTATTAGTCAAACAGTCTTTGTAAAATGAATGTCAGAACAGTTAAATAAATAAAAATACTGAAAAAAATATATATGATTAAAGGAAAAATGCTAAAAAGGGTTAACTGAAATGTGAGCTCAGACCATCCTAAACTGGATGAATAGTTACAGGAAATGTTGAACAGATAAGATAAGAAACAAGACTGCCAGACAAGTGGCTTGAGTTTTTCTAAAAAATTGTTGTTATTAAAACATAATTGTTAAAATGTTCACATGCAACACTATTTGGTAATTATAATAAAACATCACAATTGTGCATATATGTCACTGATAAAAAAAAAAAAAAACCTTAGTTACATCAAGTATAGCCAACAGATGGGTTATAGTATACATACAGTTTAAATAAAGTATACAGGAGGGTACAAATAACTACTACTAGTAGAAATAGACAGCAAAGGTAACAGAAAATATGATCATATCAGACAAAGGTCTACAGTTTAATAACCTAATAAAGCAAATGTATAACCAAAGTGTTGGGCTGACATACATTATAAAACAAATAAACAATACTGCAGTACTACAGGGGGAGGGGTACTTTATCAGTTTTACACTGACTGTGTGAGCAGTATGTGTTGCAAAAGGGTTTGAAATAAAAGCTACAGAGCAGAAATAATATATTGTTCCTTCTTAACAATACTGTTTCAGGGGGAGGGAAAAACAGGTATTAGTGCATTAGAAATATTGGTAAACAGATTAAACCTGATAGGATAAAATATTTTATAGCTGTCATTCTAGTTATTAAACACAGATTAAACCTGACAGGATAAGATATTTTGCAAGTTAATAGCTATCATAATGGTTATTATTGTATTGTTTAGCATTAAATTGTATGTACAACCTGTTAAACTGTAAAGTTATACAAGAGATGGTTTAAAAAAAACAAGAGATGGCTTGAAATTGATTACAGCTATACAAGACAGAGTAAAGATATGTAAAAAACTGAACAAGATTGGACACCATTTTTTAATATGTTTTTGGCAAGACAATGTTGGTATAAAAAAGCATGAATATTTTTTAATTCCTGAGTATGTAGTTTAAAATAACAGGACATATGCATTTGGTATCAATTCCACTAGATATTTCTAAAGAGACATAAATATTTTCCAAGATTTTGCTTAATATTAATGCTATTAAATTTGTAAGATTAGACTAAATTTACTTTATAGTCTTTGTATGTACAAATACAGAAGAGTTCAGTACAAATTAAATTAATGTCTAGCAATGAATATGTGTGAAAAACCATGTTTTAAAAAATTGGGTTCAGGATAGCTGCTAAATTGAAATGCATGAATAGCAAACAGTCTGTGTAAATACATACTGTACAGAATACATTGTAATAAGTTTAAAAGTAATGTGTCAAATTGTAATATCACTGGTTTTACCCCAGTAAAATAATTGCTTTCAAATATTTTTTTATCTAAGCCCAGTTCAGTATTTTAGCAAGATGTTAATGAGCAGTTCAAAGACATGATCATAATGTTATGGTTAAAATGACATTGAAACTGTATATTTTCAGTAGTGTATAAATGCTTGCAGTAGCACATGGTTCTTGTCTCATAGTTAATTCAACAAGTTGCAAAGAGTTAATGAAACAGTTCTAAGTCATAAATTAAATCCTGTAATTGCAAAAGAATAAATTAATCAAGTTAAATTAAAGCAGACACAGCACATAACTGATAAAATAATTTCACAGAATGGTCTGCAAAAGAAAAAGTTGTTAAATACATTTAGTTTTGGTAGTAATACTTAATATCACTGTATTAACTATGTAAAATTGCATTTTGATTTGTTGTATCAAAAGACTATATAATGTGATAAAAAAATACATAGTATAAAATGTTTTGAGTATATTTAAAAACAGAGGGAATTGTTAGATATTATGAATATGAGGCTGAAATTAATTATGTTGTAAATATGCCGAAAGAAAAAGCTTGCTTAAATGCAGAAACAGTGTTTAGTAATATGTGATCAGCAACCATACTAAATGACTGTGGCTTAAAAAATAAGGAACTTGCTTTTGAGTGTATTACACACACATCAAGAAAGCTGAACTTCTTACAGACGTGACAAGAATGTAATCTGCTTTCACTGGACAACAGGACATGCTTTTCTAAGAAAGTTTAAAAATGTGCTTTTCTAATCCACAAGGCGTTTTCTTGAAGACAGTTTACTTATCAGCATTTGCACAAGAACAGATGTGTTAGCATTTGCGTCATCAAGCCAGTATCTTTCCAAAACCTAGAGGGTGTGAGTTTAACTAAAATATGTATAAAAAGTCTATATTAAATCTAGTTATGTTAGGGGTATGGTAGGGACTCATTAGTCCTGAGGTAAATGTTATATCTCTCACATCATCTGTACTATATGAGAAGTAAAGTTGGAACAGTACTTTTAAGCTGCAACATTTGTCCAGTTTGGTTTATTATAAAAGTTGTTGGTTACTGCTCTCTAAAGTTGATGCTGCAAAGTATATTCTCTCATCAGTGTATATTCTGCAAGTTTCTGTATGCAACAGACTGTGAATGCAATTATAACCAGACTTTGATTCCAGCCAGCAAGACTGAGTGTGTTAAGAAGACTTCAAATCCCACAGCAAGAACAAGTAGTAAGAAGCAGTGAGCAGACAGCTCAATATATTTTTTCAAACCTCATTACCACAATCAATAGAACATGTTGGAGGGATAGGTTCATAACCCAGAGACTGTCCATGCTATGGAATATACTTCCCATACATGTCAAACACAGAACCTCACTGGATCTCTTCAAGAGAAACCTTGATGAGTGAATGGGAAATAGAAAATTCACCCCGGGAATCACTCCAGTGGATCTACTTGACAGAGGCACTGGGAACTAAGATCGGGTGGCACAATGCCAGGGTAATCCTATGGGCTTGGCTTGTAAAGGCTGAAGGACCATTATCCTTGTACACACCTATGAACCTATTAATAGGGACACAGATGAATTGTAGAAATGAATGCAGGGAAAGATGACAGGTGAAACATCATAATGTACAGCAGATGAGGACACGTAAATGGAAGACAGTTGTAGCAGGAACACTGATCACATATTGACATGGTACAGAATGGGCTGCATAGTTAAAATGTATATTATGTGACTGTAAGATAAGGTGACACAACAATGGAGAAGATGTCTTTGTGACATAAGCATCCTGATATGAGCAATGGAGATGACATCTATCAAGGATGTCATATACAGTTGGGTGCATATTATGAAGCTGTGCAGACTGATTTGGGTGAATACAACTGTAATGTCAGCAGAGGTCTCCAATAAGTGGGACACTATTACAGGTTCATTGACAACAGTAAAAGAAGCATGAACAATCATATTCAATATCAGGATAGTAGCACCAGTAATCCCATGTCTCTGACAAAACATATGTGATTCTGAGTGATCATTAATGGTTATGCACAAACACACTTGTACAACTATTGGGCTATGTCAGCAATCTATGAGGGTAATCAAGCACACCACCCTGACACTGTAACATCTGCTGGAGATGTTATGCGGGACACTGTTCTACCTGTATGTGACAGGCTAGTTCACTGGTGTGCATGTCAGATATATATGGCACAATCCACACTGTCATGAATGTAACCCGTGCTATCAAAGTTGTCAAACAGCTATGTATGTACTGTGTGCATCACTGGTACAGGTATCACACATGCATCTGGTATAACACCTTGCTGGGGGTTCTGCACCATCATGCAGTAATGTTAATGCAACAAAAGAATATCTAGTTATGGCTAATAAAATGTGTGACAGCTCACAGTGGTAAAGGTGGTACTTTTCAGTTACATACCACTGGAAGATGTGTAGGGAGGTACATGAAGAAGGGTGCATTGCACTCATTTATTGGTGTGATAAAGGTTGTGACATATGGAAATATTATGGCCTTTGAAGTGAACGTCCTGCACAATGAGTTAGACACAAGAGAGTAGTCACCACTGTGGCCACATGCTGGTGGACTTTCCACATATCATCTACAACAGGAAACAGGTCACATACTAATTTATCTGTGTATAAAGTGTGATGTCTACATTATCCTTGGATTGTATGTTTGTTTCCATAATGTAACAAATCCCCCATGTTTTTGTTTCATCTCATGTGTTGTCATGGCTGTGGCAGCAGTCTTTGGTGTTTGTTGATACTATCTGTATTACACTAATATCACAGTTGGAGTCAATGATTTCCCAAATTATGTAGTCTTCCAGGATGTGTACATCATTCTTGACATCTGTGACTTAAATAATGGACATGAAAGAGCCTACCAAACAGCCCTGATATATGGACCTGATCACTGGACACACGATATAGGTCACTTCATACATTTCAACATATTTATATGCCATGTATGTGATCCAGTGGTCTACCCACTTAGAGATGTAGGTGTTCGTGGTCACATCTGACAATGCTGATTGACCATTTCATAGTGGATTTGTGTCAAATGCCTTGACCTGGTCAAGTTCCACATGTTGATAGTGTGGTCATCATGCAAGCCCTCAATGACCTCTTTGAGTACATCTAACAAATGAAGCAGACATGGATGCATTATTAACAACTCACACATGCCTGTTGCACATAGCCGGGATATTGCTAGTGACCATTTAGAAAATGTCCATGATGATATGTTGGTCAACCTCACAGATGAGGAGAGTCAGGATGTATCTATACATGCATGCATCAGATGCTGCCCCCCCCCCACTCAGATGGATGCATGTTGATGTACATCTTTCTACAGGAACATAGTCCTTCTGGTGGGTGTTGAAGTATGGATCCAACCATGTCAGGTAGGTGCATTTTCTGAGTCATGCTATAGGCGATCTCTGATTTTGACACAGTCCATTGATTCTGTGTGATAGGCCTGGATGAAGGTAAGACAGTACATAATACCTATCTTGATCTGGCCTAGGGTTTGGACACAGTCACCCAATCAGGTATCATTAAAAAACTCTCCAAGCTGGGGATTGACCCTTATGTCACTAGATGGTGAACCATTTGGCTCACTGACAGAACACATACTTTGAAAGTTTGTGAATCAACCTCTACCAGTATTGCTGTCACCATTAATATACCTTAAGGATCTATGCTGGGCCTTTTAATGCTTAGAATCTATTTCTTGACAGTCCAGGCTAAAGTATACAGCCTTTGGCTTACCAAGTTTCCTAATTCTTGCATATTGGGTGCAATCATTGAGTCCATCAATGATGTTAACATACAAGTAGGGGCTAACTCAGGCAAATGATTAGGGCCAAAGCCACATGGTCTACACCTAAACACAAAATGTGTCATTATTTTGTCCTTCTGCAAAGTGGAATTCCCTGCTAATTACAGCATTGACAGCACTTCCCCTATGCTGAAACCAAGTGGTGCAAGACCTGGAAACACACATAGATAGCAATCTGAACTTAGACCACCAAGTGTCCACAGTGGTATGGAAAGGCTATGCCATGCAACTCATAAGTCAGGTGATCATATCCAGATCTGAGGATGATATAACAGCCCCTTTTGCATGTACCTCACCAGACACCTGCAGCAGCTGGACAGACCACAGGAGATTCTCACCAAGAAAATACAGGATCTACAAACCATGCCATGATGTATGTGGATAGACTGAAAGCTCTGTCATTATAATCTGTACCATATTGGATGAGGTGACTTGTGCCTGGGCTGCAGGCCAGTCTCTGACCCTGGCCTGATGGGAATACTGCGCATCCACAAATCAGCTATAGCTGATGAGATCAGTAGAGTCTAGTGAGAGAATGATAGTAATAGCAGTATCCCTCATGCTCTCTATAATGTCAAGCAAGTGCTCAAACACAGACACTCCCTAGCTAACTGCAGTGAGAACAGAACCTCTACCTATCTAAATACACTGACTAAATAACTCTGCTTTTAAAGCAAGCACCACAGCTGAACATTGATTTGGAGGGTGCCAGACAACACTGTATAGGTGATGACATCAACAGTGTCTGGTGGGGAGAAAATGGTAATTGCAGTGTCCCACATGCTGGTGTAAATGTTCTCTCTAATGTCAAGCAAGTGCACAAGCAAACACATACACCAGTTGACTGTAGTGAGATCAGAACCCCCTACCTAAGTAAATAGACTACTGAACTCAGCAAGTGCACAAGCACACACACACTCCAATTAACTGCAGTGAGAACAGAGCCTCTACCCAAGTACACTGACTACAGAAAGCTATATTTAAGGAAAGTGCCACAGTTCAAGTCTGACTTGGAGACTCAAACAACACTTTAAGGGTGAAGACATCAGCAGTGTCTAGTGGGATGAAAATAGTAACATCAGTGTCACACATGCTGGTGTAAAATGATCTCTCACTAATGCAAAGCAAGAGCACGCATACACACACACACCAGTTGACTGTAATGAGATCAGAGCCCCTACCTAAGTAAATAGACTACAAAAACTCAGTACTTTAAGCAAGTGCCATGGCACAAGTCTGGCTTTTACAAGGCTGCAAGACAACTTATAGTGGATGATATCAGTGGATGTTGGAGAGAAGATGTTGGGAGGCCTGCATGAAATGGATAACTGGCCATGTTCAACTGTCAAGATATTAAAGTTATGCATGTTACCAGATTGATGAGTGTGCAAAATGTAGTATTTGGTGCTTGTTTCCCAGTGTGCAGGTATACATTAGGAGAAAGCTTTACAAACTATTTGCAAACATGTATCCACATTACTACAAGGATTGGAAAATCTGAACGTGTGTTATCATTCTAAAGATGTGCATGGTAGAGAAGACAATATTTGTTATTCATTTATGCAGTGTAGTTGATATATTTATGAACAAATACTGAGAGATCAAGGTTACAGTGCATGGTGGGGAGGTAAAAGATGGCTGCATTGTAAATATGTGACATTTTCTTAGATAGGGCCTTCATTTATTTTCTGTTTCCACATGTAATTTCATGTCATGAACACTAAAGGACAGTAAATAAGAGTAGTACATGCAGGTGTCTACTTTGCATAGTGCACCTCTAAGCAGGGGCATTGTGCAATGGTTGGCAAAGTGTTTTTCCATGTGAGATAAACCATTTCTGCTGCTTTCCCTGTTTGCGCATAGTTACGTAGTGCACAAACAAGAGCTTCAATGCTAAATTCTAAGAGTTGTCAGTGTTGAGGGTAAGAAACACACGTGCTGTTTAGCTGACTCTGTGGCAGCAGGTATAAATGAATTGACACATTTCTTTTTAAGCTCAGATGATCTAGGGTTCAATTCCAAGTGTATGTAATACTTTTAAGTAAGTAGTGATAATGGAAGGACATCAGTCTTTATACAACATTCACCTACCTTACTGTGTTTTGATGTAGCGCATTGTGTTTATGTGGCATTGCATGGAGGTAACTGCACCACAGGAGATCTGTTCCCTATTGTTTGGCATTGGTGAACGATGCTAAACTCCGTGCAAACATAGAGGCCAAAAAGTGAAGGGTTTCATTGTTTCTTTGGGTACTTTTATGTGTTGTGTGTGATTCTATTTTTTGACCAGATTATAAGTGTTAGAGTGGAGTAGATAGGAAAGTGGTGAAAAGGGGGGGCAAGCAGGGGGAAGAACAAAGGAAAACAATAAGGAATGTGCAGGAGGGATGTAGGAAACAACTACAGCTATCCATTTCTTCAACAGCGTAAAATTAAAATATGCACAAAATATTAGCTGAATTTGGACTGTCACCAACACAAAGAGGGGTGACAACAATGCAATCATGTTGTATAGCCAAGACAGCCAAGTGGACCAAATCAAGTGTATCAAGAAGACATGTGCAAAATGGAGACCTATGTATGGACAATATTTTTTTTTTGTGGGACAGGTGCCTTTTTTTTACTTCAGTAAGAGAGGAATACTGGGTAATGGCTGTTTGTATTCCTAGATCAGGTAAGTTTGGTAGGTGAGGAAGCAAATGAAAGCAAACAGGGCAAGCAAGACAAGACACAGGGATGGTGAGAGACACAAAAGATTGGGAGACACCATGATTAGGGTGTAGGAGGGGACAACACAAGATCATGACAGTTAGACATGGGGGCAAAGAGAATCGAGTTCTCACCTGTAGGACTGTCATGACTGTCCCCTTACTCCACTGGCTGCTGGATGCTTGACATCTTCTGCTCCTATGGACCATGAGGGAGAGCAGCCACTCCATCCAGCATAGGCATACACCAGTGGTGTGGTTGACTACCCTACGCACTGACCCTGGCATCTCCTGGCAGGTGATGAAATCCCCACCTCTGCCAGCACTCCTGCAGGATACCACAGCACCAGCAGCTCGGGTAGTGCTAATGAGGGTGCAGGGCTAGCAGAAGCAGTACTGCCAGGTTAGATCTCAGATGTAATGGGCATGGGTGTTGGAGCTGGTGGAGCAGGGATAGGCTAAGCCACTGGGGTTGGCCTACTTTGCTGTGCTATGAAGCCTTTAGTGATTTTTTAGAGATGGATGGCTTTGAGACATTTTGACAACTTAGAAAATAAAAAAAGAGATGAGTTGGGGTGAGAGACAAAAAGAGATAAAATTAGTACCATCATATGTGACATACAATGCATTATCACAATAACACAACAATTTTATCTGAAGTTGTATACTTAAATATGCTTCCTAACAACTATAAACAATAATTATGGATTGCTCAAAGTAATCCTTGCAATGTGCAAATATTGGACATATGCTTAGTCCAATTATACAGATTACAGTTAACAGCAGGGCATTTATGCTACTTGTGTAGAATTTAATTTACGTAATATTATTAAAGAAATGCAATATTGTATAGTTGTTACTCATGGTATTTGAGCCCACAACGTCTGACCACAGTATTACACTTGACTACTAAAGCTGGCTTGTGTGACAAACTTATGCATGCATACTTGCTTTTACAGTTCAGATATGCATGCTTACTTTGCTGCAACTGTATAGAAAACAAAAACATTTTTTTTAACTTTTAAAGCTACAATAATACTTCTCTTGTGCTGCATACATAGCACTTGTTTCCCTCAGTCTCTCCAGATGATCAGCATGAGCTTGCCTATTCACCACTATTTCAGGATTAGCTGTTAAAAGGAAAGAAAAGAACAGAAGGGCATTATGCATACCAGTCTTGCCTATATTTAGCATTCTGTGTGTTATTAATTCTCTTTATTAGCATAATTGCACACCTGTAAGATGTTGCTAGTTTGAAATTCATCCAACCACTGGATGAATTATTCCTCTTGCACCTATGTAAGTTGTTGAAGTAGTGCCTACACTATTTTCCAGTGTGTGGGATGCCAGTTGCACCAGATACAACCTTGACCAGACTATTCCAACCTCAGACTTGTACTGGGAGCCAGAACAGTCGCCTAAAAGAAGCCTTTGGTTGTGGCACTTTAACAGGAATCCAGTAAATATTCAGGACTCCTGAAAACCCTATGTCTCACTCTAAATTGGGCATTTACCCTCTAACACCAGATGTGTCTAATCCCAAAGCAATAGTAAATAATGATTTCCAACCAGTTCCCAGTATCACATTTACTGATAGTGAGCAAACCCAAGAAGCAATGCCAACTGCATTTGCACAATGTTAAGTGGAGCACAACAGCGCCAAGGAGGGAAGAAAACATTTTTTTAAATTGAAAAGTTAATCTGACATCTGACATTAGTTTGAGGGGTGTCTGTTGTTGTTAGGTGATTTAATTTTGCAGACATGCACTGGGGGCATGAATGTTATGACCTGACATTTTTGTTTGGCTTTATACACCCACTAAAATTGAATTTTACAGTGTGGGATTCAAATCTATGCATAAGAGACAAAACATTTTCTTCCCCAGCTGTGATTTTCCATCTTTGCCACAGAAGAATTGCTTCTCAGACATAGTCATGAATCATTCGTAAATACAGATGACAGATTGAGGAATTAATCATCTATGTGTGTAACCTGACAATGTATTTGTATATAGATTTATTTGTACATGTGTATTAATTAATTGTGAAGGCCATCCAAGTCCAGATAGCAGAATTATACTTATGGAAACATAGTAGACAGTATATCCTTAGTCATATATCTGAACCTTCAGAACACAGTAAGGATGTCTTATCCCTCATACATATAATTGATATCAGCTACACTATTTATAAGGGTCTATATTACATCAACAAATGATTAAATGCTCAAATCTCTAAAGGTAGACCTTTAGAGATCAAACATTTAAATGTTCAAAGATGTAATAAAAAAAATTAAACAAAAAAAAAATAATACAAAAGGGTTTTAGCAGGGGGGCTGCACACCCCACACCCCCCGCTACTTAAATATACCAACTTCGAGATCGCACATCAGTGCACTACAGTGCAGAAATGGGAAATTTCCCATTTCCTACACTGTAGCGTGATCTTGAAGTTGGTATATTTAAGTAGGGGAGGTGTGGGGGTGATGGGGGGCTTGTCCCCTTGCTTACACACTTTGGTTTTTGTCACTTTTTTTTAAACATTTTTGAACATTTAAATGTTTGATCTATAAAGGTTGACCTTTACAGATTTGAACATTTAATTGTTCGTTGATCTAATATAGACCCATGATGTAAAAAGACTTATAAGTGATACTTAATATAATGTTAAATGGAACAACAGTAAAAATGTCTGGAATCTCCTGTATTAAAACCCAGGACCATGTGTATGGTAGCCCTACAATTACACATCTTGCCACAGGAATATTTAAATAACATTTGTATAGTTTCCTGTTCATTACTATAATTTGAACTGTCACAACAGTAAAAATATATTACCCTTTCTGTATTAAAACACAGGGCCATCTCTGTTACAGCCCTACATTTACACCTGCTGCCACATGAATAGTTAAATAACAGTTGCATAATTCTCTATTCATTCTTAACTTCTGTGTGTTAACCTCCATGCAGCAACACTTAGCATGTTTGCATGGTGCCCTAAAGAATTAATAGAATATATGTGTTTTTAAATTGTTGACTGCTTCCTGTCTGCAGGTGTTCAATGGCTGGAGGTGTTTGGGAAGCTTGCTAACCAATTCATAACATTGCTTAGCATTGTTGCACAGTGAAAAGTAAAAGCTCTAACAATGTACCCATTTTGACCTTTTTGACAGGGAGTCTACAAGGAGTTCTGTCTGTTTCCTCTGTGGGTGACTAGTGCAGGTTAGCACATTGTAAGCATTGTGCAAACAAGATAAGCACAACATGACACTTGTTGTGTTTTTACCATTTCCCCTTTTTGTGCTAAGCCACACATGGTGAAAACACTGGTATTAAAAAAAAGGAAAAAAAAGGGAAAATTATGAGAATGGAAGAAAGAAATATATTAAATCAACAACACTACAATAATTTATGTTGGTATGCATGAAATATTTTCATACAGGTCTGTATTTGAACTCCTATGCCAAAGAACCTTCAAAACACAGAAAGAACTACAGAAAGAGTTTTGCAGCAGAGAATGAAAACCATTCTGCATACAACCAGCTGCAACAGTATCCACAGTACTAACAAAACATATGACAGTTGTGTGTACATGTATTAATTTCAGATGTAGTGCACTGAATGATCACACAACCATGTATGACTATTGCTTGCAAAAATGCAGATCTGTCTTCTCTTTCTGTGTTTGGTGCTCCTTCTTGACATATCTGACAGTAATCTGAGACATGCAGTCTGTATGGCATTCTGTATCATTGTCCTTAAAATGTGTGGGGATATTAAATGGCAATAATATACAGTCACCAAGAAACAAAGGGGAGGTTGGATGCTACTGAACAGAAACTGTGAAATATGTGCTACTTACTTACATTTAAAACCTTGATACAATTACTTTTACACTTTGTAAGTCTAACCTGGCTGACATACCCACTGGAGATAAGGGAGTTTGAATTGCTGTTTTGTTTTCCTTCTCCCTACCAGTAATCATTCACAGTTGCAATCCATTAGCAGCGAACACTAATGGAGTGTGCCTGCACTATGTTTACATTAGATACACAGAGCCAAGTATTTGGGATTCAGCAATTCTAATAAGTTATTTATTTATTTATTTGCATTTGTTTACCTGGGTGGCCCTGCTGGGCCAAAAGTGCCCATTTTCAGTGGAGTCCCGGGGAGAAAAGCTGCACATACGAGACATTTAACATCCAATACAGAATTTACATTAACAAAGACATTTCGTATATATTATTGACAGCTTATACAACTGGTGAAAAAAAAAACAGTATATAAGTAATCATTCTAAAATCAAAGATATTATACAAGGAATACAGAATATATATATGGGAACATTCCATATGATTAGTTTTCAGCTAGCAAATTTTATATAGGTCACTTCATGCAGTGGGTGCAAAGCAGATAAAGAAATTAATTAGAGACTAGGTACTTAAAATTTTCACATGTTTAGGAGGTGTAATAGCTGAGTGATAGGCTATATGAGTCCTGTTGCAGGAATCAGCAAAGTTGGTGGATATTGTTGCAGATATAAGTGGTGGTATGATATTAAGGTAGGCTGCGAGAGTACCTGAATGTCTTGCCTGGTTCAATGGTGTGTCTATAAGAAGAGAAGGAAGTAGACAGGAGGGATCAATGCTAGGACAATGATGGTTAGTAGAGTAGGAAAGTGGACAGGATGGAGAGGCAGAGTAATTAAAAAGACAGGGGGATGTGAAAGAAGGATACCAGAGTAGTACAGTAGGGGTGAGAATAGTTGTGATGGTTGAAGTTAAGTTATATGAGATGTGATGTTAGCACATGTGCACAGCCAAGATGAGGACAGGTGCTGTTTTAGAGATATCTTGAAGACGGTTACTGAGCGGGTAGATCTAGGTGTTGGTGATCTAAGTGTTCATACATCATTTGCATCTTCAACATGCTCACAGCCCTGAATCTACACTATAAAAAGAGAATAATTTAGCTACTACACCTGAAGGTGAGGAGACTTATTTATGTGGGTAACACAAAAGAAGATATTATTTTGGGATGAATCTGCACAGAACACTACTGATCTTGATAAACTATGCTTGCATTTTTCAGCAATATACTGGATATGCTAAAATGTCACTAAGAAAAAAAAATATATATGTATGTATTAGCAAATGATATTTTTATCTGTATGCATTTCTTAGAAGTGTGCTGATGGCATAGACATGTTTATCAGGGCATTTTACTTTCTCAGATGCACAGTCATATATAACTCTCATCACATGTGCTAAAGTTACAACTGTTTTTCTCTTTACACACTTCTGTTGTTATTTCTGTGAAATGTAAATGTCCTTCATTGTCAATAACACAGCGGTGTTAGCCTTCTAGGATGGCCCATACATACCTTGAGGAGAGTGTTGGCCATAGGTAGAGATGACTGGCTGTCACATAAAATTGAATGATATGTGGTAAATGTGTACACGTTTTGGGGGAAGTTTACTTGATAGCACTTTAAGCAGTTCACTGACATTTTGTTAGCAAAATGTGTCACTTGACTGTTGGTTTGGGGTGGGGTAGTCAAGTTCCATTTCTGTACTGGCACAAACAAAATATGGTATTGTTACTCTCCTTGTTTTGGATCCATCTTGCTTTGTGTGTGCTTATAATATGTTACAACTATGCAATTCCTTTTTTATATTTGAATATCTTGACTGTTTTATGTGTCTCCAGTGGATAATAGTGAAATACTACCTTTTATGTGGTGCGTCTAAGCAGGACTTACTCACTGTATTCCTTATTGAATAAGTGGGGGGGGGCTATTTGAGACAAAAGGGATTTATAAATCTTTATTTTATATCCTAGTAGAGCTACAGTACTATTAGCTGTGTGTGTGTGTGTGTGTGTGTGTGTGTGTGTGTGTGTGTGTGTGTGTGTGTGTGTGTGTGTGTAAGGATGAAACACTCAGGAGTGTAGCACCTCTCCAATTCTGCACTGCAATGTCAGCAATTGATATACCTGGTGTGGGAATAGAAGCCACAGCCTTCTGCACCAATTATCTAATCTTCTTGAGCTGGTGGCAGCTCAGGAACCTATCAAAAATGTATGGTAAGTTCCCTGATGCCCTGGTCAAATTTTCCTTTGTAGTAGAAATGTTACTTTGGGTCTCACTTAAAAAGAGGCTACTAGCTTAGTAGGACTAGCCCTTTAAACATAGAAAAAAAAAGATATAACCCTATTGTTAAAAAGAGAACACCATTACTTTGCCATCACAAATGATAAATGGCTACCTGTAGAGCAAACAGCTTAGCTACTATTCAGATCACTTCTGTCTAAACTTGAATCATTTTTTCACCAGCATTCCCTAGAAATTAATATGCATGAGTGTGTGTGTGTGTGTGTGTGTGTGTGTGTGTGTGTGTGTGTGTGTGTGTTTGTGTGCGCGTGTGTGCGTATCACAGAGAGAGAGACAGAGAGATAGACAGAGAGAGACAGAGAGTAAATGTGAATGTATATACAAAGTAAAGTTGTTCTGGACGAGTATGCTTTGAAAGACACTGAAAAACTATAGAAAACAATAAGAAAAGAGTCTGGGGAGACAAGTCAAAGACTATTGCTTGATGTGGTATTCAATCTGATAACTCTTCTTGTGTGTGGATGGTGTGGGCTCATACCCAGTGCTGCACTGCACATTCCATGCATACCTTTGTGGCCAAGATGCACTTTTTGCATTGTTTACTGTTTTATATTTGTGTGCAATGTTTGTACTTTAATCTGTTTAGTACCAGTGTTGCAACAGGGAAGACAATACCTCAGATAGCCATCAGATTTAAGATGTCACACCTTTAGGTAACATTCATCTATTTATGAGCATTCAGTGGATCCAAGGACCATAGCCCTTGCTGACTGTCTTTTTTTCACAGAAAATTTACACTGCTAAGCAGTGGTGTGGATATTGCAATTTGATATAGCCTGTAAATTAGTTTGTCATCAAGGTTTTTTGCCCTTGCACTCATGAGATAAATCCATGGCAATATAGACTGCATAGAACCAAGATGCCAGTGTCAGAACAGACTAAAGAATGTAAAACTAAGGGAATTCTGCAGGCTAGTGTTTCCAAGATAAAGGAAAGTATAACCAAAAAATACCCTAACAAAAAGCAATTGATAACAAGCCTTACTAGATGATTGTGTGCTTGTAGCTAGTCTCAGAACAAAATGAAACTGTAGGACAATTTAGTGAGAGCTGCAGGGGTTATCATTGCTTTATCCAAGCCTGATAAGAAACGGATCTCCGTGTAACCTCAGTATAATTCAACTGTAAAAGTCCCATACAAACCCCATTATAATGTCCACAAAGAGTTCTAACTTAACAATTTCCAGCCTGAAAATAAAATTATCTATGTAAAATCTCAGTTGAATACCAGTGTAGACGTCCAGTTGAAAACACGCCAAAACAAAACCCAGTGGTGAAGTCAACCGTGTTTCAGCAAAGGTAATTTTATCAGCCATAAGAAATAGACTCTGTAACCCACTGCATTCATTGAAGTAGATTCTTTATTCAGGTCTTTGCTACAATGGCAGAAAAGCACTGTGTGCTATGTGAGCAACATTGGGCTTACATTTATATCAGTTTTCAGGGACATGTATGTGCGGAGGTGCCCACCCCATGGGCATACCAATGGTGTCATGGCATACCCGGGAGCTGGCCAGTTTATAGTGGTTCCCTGCTTTATAATGTGCTCAACTATTAAGTGTGTGTGTGTTTTTTTAAATGATTCATTGTAACTGACCCATGTGAAAGTAAGAGCCATAGTAAGTAACAAAACCATTCGAGAAAAGAAAAAAATATATATAAAAGAAAAAATCTTACAAAGAGTTGTACCTAATTAATCAGAAGTTTCATTTTTTTTTTGAAAACTAATAACCAAGCCATTTTAAAGTGTTTTCACAATAAAAGCTTCATCCAATCTGCCCTGCATGAGAAGCGAGGTATTATTGTATGTTAAGTTAATTGAACTTGAAATTGCATAATAACCCTTTTGAGTTTGGTGGAAACTGAGTATCAGGGTATAAAGTGGGGAGGGAGAGAGAGAGAGAGAGAGAGAGAGAGAGAGAGAGAGTGTGTGAACATGTTTGGGAGAGAGGAATGTGCATGCTTTATTATGGGAGCAGCCCTATTGAAAAAAGTACCTTCTGTATTGAAATAAGAGAGTTTGCAGTGTAGCAACCTGGGAGACGTTAAAAAGTACATAAATGCACCAAACAGCCCCAAAATCTCTGAATAAGAAAGTTAAAAATATTAAAAAATGTAAGAACATTACACTAAATGTCGCCATAGAGTGTGCTTGGGGAGGGGAGACTGCACCATTGTTTGGAGGAGGAACAGTGCTGGTCGAGTTACTTAGGTGGTCCCAGGTGTTTAGAGGAAATTTTCATGACATGCTGTGAGGGCATTGAGCATTTTTTAAGGGGAAGAGAGAAGAAAGAAGGATCTTTACTGGAACTTAATGCTGGCAGTACATATGTCACTTATGACATTTACAGTGATGAAGTAAATCTTACAGTTTTAAGGAACACTTGAGTGCAAGGGGGATCTTTGCAGCAGATGGGGTGTGTGTTTAAAAATGGTTCAATTAGCTAAAAGGTGAATATAAGTGTTCAAAAATAGAACAGCCTATTCAGAGATAACTTATAACAGTTTGACTGGAAAGACCTTAATGAGACTGAGAGCCATTGTGTTCAGTCTATCCATTGGACCATGTGCACATGTGTAGTGGGGCAGCCAAAAACCTGCATGTATGGGGATGCCTGAGATTGACCTGGCTTTTCCTTGTAATATGTCTACCTAATGATGCGCTCAAAGTGGAACTTTAAGACAAAATGCACCAAAAAAAAAAAACAAAAAAAAACAACATTGAGTCACAGTCATTGAACATTACTGGATTTCCCTTGGAATGGACTACTTCATGGCGAGTGTTAGGTGGCAGTAGAAAGCTTGAATTTGTGGCACCACTATCAGAATATAGATTTATATATGAATACTAGGCTAACTGCACTAAAGAGCTATTTTTGGCATGGCCAATAATCCAAGATCAGAATCAAACCCTGTACCTCGTGTCTGTAAGGTGAAGTCCATAAACATTATGCCAAACCAATACCTATCTGGCAGGATACCAGACTTTCTTTGAAGGGATAGGTGTGGGAGTTCACAAAGAAAAGCTACTCTCACACCGTACATTTCAGAACTTGAGGAAGGTAGCCAAGGTGGCACCTAATCCTCAAGCATCTACTGACTTGTAAGCATCAAAGGGCACCAAACCACCACTGTATCAAAGCTGCCAATTTATCGAGTGCTTTCATTCATAGGAACATAAACTTCTTCAGAATAAAACCATAAATGTGTGATCGATGCCCCTATGAGGCCGATTATTCTGTTAATGGATCTATAACTATGCTATGTATGTGCACTATAAGTTGAAATTATTTCTGAGTGGTTTCTAAGTGTTCTTAAGTATTCATGGAGATTTTTGGATAAGCTCCATTCTTTACCATTTGACTCAGAGGATAGTCATCACCAGTGACATCAAGAATTTACCCACTTAATTACCCAAGATGTTGGCTTGGACTGGTCCAGAGATTTCATCATAGATAATACTGGTCTTTCTTCAACAGAGATCAACAATGTCCATTTATTCATGATTTTGGTTCTACATATTTTTTACATTAGAAGAAGAATTTTTCAAGCAGCTTTTTTGGGATTGCGATAAGGGCTTCATGTACTCCCCTGTCTGATTTTATGTCACTGGCAATAGCAGTATATTATAATTTCTTGGGCGATATTTTCATCCATTGGCATGGAACCAGTGATAGCGTGGAATAATTTTTTGCTTTTGTCAAGACAACCACCCCTCTTTTGGACTTTACTTTTCAGATGGATGATTGTGTTATACCTTTTTGGATGTGAAAGCTGTGGAAAAAAACATGTTGTTTCTGCTAACAAATACACAGGAAACCTATCTGCTCCAAACACTTCTTACATTTTTGGCAGTGCTCATAGTTTTAGACAAAAAGAGGGATTGTGAAGGGGCAGTTTATCTGGCTTTCTGGACTTCACTTGGGCAAAGGCAATTTCCTGAAGGACTGTGACATTTTAAAAGTATTATTCCATGCCAGATGCTATGCTTTTGGATTACTGGATGATGTGATGGGGTACATGCCTGGCAAGAGAGCAACCAGATTTGACCCTGTTTTGCATGAACTATAACTTAAACCTCAGGTTCAGAGGTTAGTGGTTTTGTTTGTCTGGTTTGCTCAGTCATTAAAACTAATTACATTTTGAGGATTTTTACTGCAGTAAGAAGGACTTCATTCTAAAAAATGGATGAGCAAAGCAGCTTATGCATAATAATTTAGGCAAATATGCCTTAACCTTGGATTATTTTAGGAACTAAATAAGGAATAGATTATGTTGCATGTCTACTAGACTTGGATTAAAAAAAACTGTCTGTATGTTTACTTATCTGTTTTTTACCCACCATGGATTCCTTTCACAATACCCCCTCATATGTTCTTACAAAAATGGTTGCAGACTTGTCCAGAAAATGTATCACATGAGAAAAGTTCAGATCCACATTATTGCAGTTTGTTATAGATTCAGAGTAGAAACAAAGAGAAAGATAATCATATCAGAGGTTAGAATGAAACATCTAGATATTGAATTTATAGGAATATGGACAGAAAGACATATTTCTTAAGACTAGAGAATAAGCATTCAGTGTCAGTGTACTAGAACAAAGGGGACTTTCACAACTGTGGGTAGTAAAAAGGTCTCAGACTAGAGAATAAGCATTCAGTGTCAGTGTACTAGAACAAAGGGGACTTTCACAACTGCAGGTAGTATAGAAGTATCAGACTAGAGAATAATCATTCAGTGTCAATGTACTAGAACAAAGGGGACTTTCACAACTGCAGGTAGTATAGAGGTGTCAGACTAGAGAATAAGCATTCAGTGTCAGTGTACTAGAACAAAGGAGACTTTCACAACTGCGGGTAGTAAAGAGGTATCAGACTAGAGAATAAGCATTCAGTGTCAGTGTACTAGAACAAAGGGGACTTTCACAACTGCGGGTAGTAAAGAGGTATCAGACTAGAGAATAAGCATTCAGTGTCAGTGTACTAGAACAAAGGGGACTTTCACAACTGCAGGTAGTATAGAAGTATCAGACTCCTGAAACACTGCATGAAAGTTCTGCAGAAGGCAATTGATAAATGAATACGCAGGGTAGAGGAGTATAAGATAGTAGGTGAGCAGTTCATATTCAGATCAAGATGCAGCACAACTGACCCAAACTATGCAGTGAGACAAGTAGTTGAGAAGAAGATAGAGATTAGGAAAGAGTCCAGATGGGCATTCCTAGATGTGGAAAAACATGACAGTCACAAGAAAGATGATTTGGGCAGTCCTGCAATGATTTAAACTGAGCTGTAGCTGACTTATCTGGTGCCTACTGCTGGTGTACCACCCCATCCTCTTGTCAACAGCTTACTACAGCAGCTACTCCACACCCCCTCAGCACTGTGAGAGTACTGTAGAAACCAACTGTGGATCAACTTCCTACAGCAATCAATCTATGCCCCCTCAGCTCTTTGAGAGAAGAGCAAAGAAAAAAAAAGATACTTTGGCATGTCATAGAAAGGTGATCAGCCTCCTACAGATACAACATGCCCTCCTCAGCCCAGCAGTTGAAGAACAAAAAGAAAAATAATAAAGGAATTTAATTGTGGCAAGCTGGTATCAAACTGGCTTGCTACACAAACTGCTCAAGTGTGTTTTTGAACCAGCATTCTAATACATAGAAAGTCATGATTCAAGAACTCTCTATTGCACCCCCTAACATTTTGAAGTCCTAGAAACATTGGTAGAATTAGTGAAGCTATGTACAAGGACCCAGTGACACAACTACCATCAGTGTTCAGACTGACAGAGGGGTTCCTGGTTGGAGTATGTGCACACCAAGTTTCAGCTGTGAGCACACTGCTGTTCATAAAAGTGATGGACTACATAAGCAAGCAGGCCAGATGGGACACATCAACAAAGCTGCTGTACTCAAATGATGTGGTTTTATAGGCAGACCTTGGACAAGAACTTCAGAAAATGACAGAGGAATGGAAAGCAAACCTAAAGACACATGAGATGAAACTGAGCACAGATATAACAATGGGAGAAGTCATAAGAAGCTGAGAAATGAGACAGAAGGGAAAATAGTGGAACAAGTTAATGGCTGCATGTATGTGTGTGGGGTAACTAAGGAGATGGGAAGTCTGAATGAGGATGTCAAAGCTAGAATCAGGTTGCAACTAACTGATACAGAGTGTCAGGGGTAGTCTGTGACAGTAGAATGCCAAGGAAGTTGAAAAGTAAGATGTACAAAGCAGTGGAGTAACCAGCACTACTGTACTGAAACCTGAGCTGTGAAGTCAAAGCAGCTGAAGAGGTCAGACATGATTAAGATGAAGTGCCTGGCACAGGTAGTAGTATGTATACAGTGAGGTAGATAAAGGAATGAGGACATCAGAGCAGAATGCAGAGTAGTTCCAATTGCAGTGAGGTCTAAGAGAAGAGACTATGGGGTTTAGTCATATGTTCTGGAAAGCAGTAGACAATCTGGTGAAGAAGCTTTGAGACAGACATGAAGGAGGTAAGCAGAAACAAATGCATCCAGCAAAGGGATGGATAGATTGTGTGAAAGAAGACCTGCAGCATTCAGGCACGACTGTCAAAGATGGGAGAGCAACATTGTCCTGGTATGGTAACAGCTGATGTGGAACCCTGACCCGATGTAGAAAATGGGAAAATGGGGTTGATGATGATGAGTAGGATGAAAAGGAGGAAGGATAGGTTAAAATTTCTTATAGAAAAAGAATGAATGGTGGGTGTGGCTTCTATGTGGTCTATCTTCTGCAAGTATGCTGACATTTGTGGTCATTGTGCCATCCCTCAAAGTTATCATTACATACTTTAATACTTTTTTTTATTTTAAAGTATAACACTTTGTAACTCTTTGGATTAAATAAGGAATGTGATTAGAAGTATGTGATTTGAATAATTGGATAATTGCTTAATTGCTGAGATGTATAGGATATTTAAGGGGAAGTGTAAACTTTGTATTTTAAACTCTTGGAAGGCCTTGTGCCGAAGCGCTAAGTTTGTAATAAAATTGGTGTTCTGGAGATCAATGACTTTGGTTGGTCATTTTTTATTTTATTTTATCTTGTTCTAGTTTCACTAGTAATTGTGGTCTTTTTGATATGGCCATGGACCCAAAGATAAATGTCCCTCGATTATTTAGAGAAGATGGTGCTGAAAGCTCACTACATACGATGGAGCAATATGTATTCTAGTTTGGTGAAAGAACTTCAAATTCCTCAACATCTTTTCATAATACTTCAATTAATGCTGCCACTAATGTATGGGATCTTTATGAAGGAGAGCAGAACCATCGGATTGTGAATCCCTTTCAGGCTGTTGGTTTTATGGTGCTGAATATATGGTCCAGTAAGGTACATGAATTGCATGAGAAATTGGATGGCTTGCTGTGGAAAGAAACAAATACTCACCTGAACATTTTGTGTCTTAAAAGGTATGTGGAACTTAAAATAGCCCCTCAAGGGCTTATTGCATTTAAAACAGCCACCACACCTTTTGATCCAGCTGACAAAGATGATGAAAGATTTAAATGTAGGTGGGTAGCAGCAGCTCAACATTGTTCAATGGAGGAGGTAAAAATATTAATAGAAAGAGATATTCTTAAGTAACGCAAATTAAAAGAAAAGATCATGTCAGTGCCTGCAAATCTACAAAAATATGTTAGTGCTCCTAAAATGGATGATTTAATGAAGGAAATCCAGAATAAATTGTCCAAACTTGAATGAGCGGTGGTAGAGCAAAAGACTAATAAAATAAATAGGGACACTAAGGATTACAACAATGATAAAGTGTTTCTGTGGAAACAGAAATGCAATAGGTCGGCACCATCACATGAAGTGGTAAAGGTAATAAAATCAGTTCCGCTTTAGCTGCAGTTTTTTTTGCAACTTCGGAGGAGACCAACACTAATACAAAAGGGGAGAACAAAGAAGGGAATTATCCACCATTGTCAACAGTGCAAAATCCAGACGAATTTTCCAATCACTTTTGGAAATGGAATGATGTTAGATTTCAGGGAAGAAGAGAACCAGAAAGGACTGGGGGGCAATGCAAGGGGCAAGTATTAGAAAAAACAAATGGCATTGAAAGTTGTGACTGTTCTTTTTATAATCTAGAGCTTAATTTTATCTGACTTGATGTTTCAGAAGTGGCTATTTCTGTTTTAAACTTGGTGCTAAAATTTTTCCTACACCCTTGCCTAGGCTTCATGTGCTTAAAAGCGAATTGTTTCAATTAAGTAGGAAACTGCATCTTCTTGATTATTTTAGTAAGCAAGCTGATAATAATGGTAATTTGACACAGGATACTGATGAAACTTTGAATGAATCATTTTATTCATGTGTTTCTTATGAAAATGATTTTTTTTTGAAGAATGGATAATGCTTGTAGCAAGTTAAATACTGACATAATTCAAAGCAAATCTTTGTTTATACCTCCTTTTCTAATGTTAACATACAAAATTTTATTTCTGTTTTGAATTTTGAAGTGGAAAAAAATGTATTTTAAATTTACTCACGATAAAAAAAATGTTGTATACAAGACTTAACTACAGAACAATGGCTAGACTTCAGAGAATTGTGTGCAGATAGAAGGGTGGTAGTGAAATGTTCTGATAAAGGAAATCAAATAGTTATCTTGCATTACATACAATATTTAAAAATGTGTCATGCTCAACTGGCTGATAATGATATATATGAAAAGTGTGAGTTGGAAGAATATTATGAAGCAATCCAAAATTATGAATATTTATTACAAAAGGGCCTGCATTTAGGATATTATACAAAGAATGATATTATTAAGAAATTAGCTACTAAAATATGTGCATAGCTTTTTTTTATTGTTTCCCAAAGACACATAAAGGTCTTCAAAATTTAAGTGGCAGATGAATAGTGTCGCCGGAGAGTTATTTTTTGAAAAGTATTTGTATTTTGTTGCACAAATATCTAAAAACCTATGTAGTAACACTACCATCTTATATTAAAGATGGTCAAGACTTTCTGCAAAGGATTAGTGATAATGCTTGGGATGATAATATGTACTAGTTATGTCTAGATGTTAAAAGCTTGTACACAAATATAAGACACAGTGATGAAATACAAGCATTTTGCACTTTCTGGGAGACTCACCCTTAGCTCATTTTATGATAGAAAAGTGGATTTGTGTTTAAAAAATAATTACCTTTTGTTTAATAATAATGTTTACCACCAACTACAGAGCACAACAATGGAGGCAGCATTTGTCCCCATGTATGCAAACGTGGTAATGGCAAAATTTGAATGAAAGGAAAAAAAAAAAAAAAATATATATATATATATATATATATATATATATATATATATATATATATATATATATATATGTATATATACTCATGATACCTACAAAGCTCAGGTAGTCCAGTATTTTAGATTTATTGATGATCTTATTTTTTGTGTAAGGGTAATAAAGAAGGAGAAGAATTATTTGTGAATGACTTACAAACCAATACTTTTAATGGCAAATGTGGTAATGGCAAAATTTGAATGAAAGGAAAAAAAAAAAAATATATATATATATATATATATATATATATATATATATATATATATACATATATATATATATATATATATATATATATATATATATATATATATATATATGTATATATACTCATGATACCTACAAAGCTCAGGTAGTCCAGTATTTTAGATTTATTGATGATCTTATTTTTTGTGTAAGGGTAATAAAGAAGGAGAAGAATTATTTGTGAATGACTTACAAACCAATACTTTTAATTTTAAATTTGATGGCATATAAATGGGAAAGCAAGTTACTTTTTTGGATATTGAGGTTAATGGCCTTAGTACCATGATTCATAGAAAATTTGAACATAGTAATTATTTCCTTTTTGGTACCAGCTGCCATCCTCAGCATTTGATATCGATAATGCCCTATAATGAATTTTTAAGAATAAATAAATTATGTAGTTCTAATACCGTTTGTGAAAAATAATCAATACTGGCAGAAACTATGTTTGTGGAAAGAGGATATAATTCTAATATGGTGAGACTAAGTAAGGAAAAAGTATTAAATGAAGGGTGTGGTAGAACTAATACTACTGATAATAGAGGCAAAATTTGTGGGGCTAAGGAAAAGAGGAAAAAGGAACAGAACTATAGACATAACAATAAGAATAAGGAAGATGGTAGAGAGGTGCATTTTGTTACTACTTTTAGTAATTTATCTAAAAATATAGTATAAGTAGTTAAAAAATATTGGCCCAAGTTAACAAAAGATAAGGATCTGAGGGATTTGCTGCAAAAACATGTTTGCCTTTCTTATAAAATAAGTAGAAATTTAGCAGACATGACAGTACATAACCGCTTACTGCCCCCAGATGTCACTATGAATGTTGGGATAGGTAACAAAAATATAGGCACTTTAATATGTAATATATGTTTTATTTGTAAACATATAATGAACACATTTCCTAGAATTAATAACATTAGATTTTTTTCTAAAGATGTATATATGTGTAATACTGAGGAGGAGATTTATGCCTTGAAATGCAGTTGTAATTTGTATTATATAGGCGAGACAGGTAGAGCTTTCAAAACTTAACTTCAAGAACATATAGGTTCATAGATTAGTAGGTAGGTACTAGGCTATAGGTCCAAGGGCCTAAGTAAGGCTAGCCAACAAGGTTCCCTGCCTTACGCCAGCCAAGAAAGTTTATTTCCTGTGCCCCTGTTGAGCAGAGCCACAGAAGTGATCCCCAGGGTGTATTTCCTATTTCCCATCCACTCATCAAGATTTTTCTTGAAGACTGCTAATGAAGAACTTTGCTTGATATAGATGGGTAGCTTGTTCCTGAGTGTAGGAAGTCTCTGGGAAAGGAATCTATCCCTCCAGCATGTCCTGTTTATTGTGGTGACAAGGTTTAGGTCCTTAGAGCATATAGCTTGGAGGGATTGAGATTTCTTTAGGTGTAGCATGTCCAACAGTTCTGCGGATTAACATAGCTTTATATGTTAGGCAGAGATCTCCTTGGAGTAGGCGATATGCTACAGAGTAAAGCTGGAGTTTTTTGAGACAGTCAGTGTAGGGCATCTGTTTGAGGCCAGTGATCATCTTTGTGAGGTACTACTGTGGCCTTTCCAGCTGCTGCAGATGTCTTGTGAGGTACATTCCAAAAGGGGCATTGTACACTATAATGGGTCTAATAAGTGCCAAGTAGAGGGGAACAATGACCTCTTTTTCCTGGATGAGAACCCTTTTGTGATGAGGTGTGCCACATACAAGGATTTCCTGACTACTGTGATGATGTGATTATCAAATAAGAGACTACTGTCCACTTGGGTCCCAAGGTGTCTTATCACACATCTGGCATTAAGTAGACTGCCATTTATGTGGTAGTTCATGGGTACAGAGTTTTTATCAAAGGAGATGACAATGCAATTTTTGGCATAGAGCTTGAGGCCATGCCTTTGACACCAGTCATCTGTCTCAGTGAGGTCCTTCTGTAGGATCTCCACATCATTTGGGGACTCGACTATGGCTCCTAGTTTGCAGTCATCTGTGAACTTCATTAGCCAGAGGTCTTCTGTGTTAGCCTGTACTTCAGAGAAGTAGATACCAAACAGGAAAGGTCCCAGGATTGACCCCCTGTGGTACCCCACTTGTCACTGGTTTGAAGTCAGATTTGGAGTTTTCAACCTTTACAATGTGGGTTTTGTCAGTGAGCCAGTTGGTAACCGTCTTGTGATATAAGGATTTATACCTAGTTTAGTGAGTTTATCTATAATTCCAGAATGGGGGATGGTGTCGAAAGCCTTGACAAGGTCAAGATAGGCTGTGAGAACCACCTTACCATCGTCTACAGCTTTGGTGACTGCCTCAAAGAAGTTGATCAGAAGGTATGATCTGCCTTTCACAAACATGAACTGGGTGGGGTCCGGAGTTTGGAGGTTGCCAATGTCTTTGTTTATGAGTTCCATGATGATACATTCCATGGCCTTGCAGACCAGGTTCATCAGGCTAATAGGGTGATAGTTCCCAGCATCAGTGTTGGCTCCTCCTTTGTGGAGTGGGATAATAGTTGCTGTGCGCCATTCAGTGGGCACAAAGCCTGATGTGAGACTATGATTGAACATGGTGCTTTTGGGGGTAGCCAGTTATTCGGAAGTTCATGTAAAATGCAGCCTGGGATGGTGTCCAGTCCCATGGATGCTATATTTTGGTCTTAAAGAGCACAGCTTTTACCAGCAGAGATGATTTGCAATATCAAGAATAAAAAAGTTGGAAAGTCCATTAGGTTGACACTTTCCATTGGTACAGAATGCTGATCCGAAAAATTTTAAAGCATGCATTTCTTACAAGGTTGAAGTATCTTTAGGGGAATGTGTAAATGTGAAAAATAAGCCATTAAAAAAGGAAACTTTTTTTTATTTTAAAGTATAACACTTTGGAAACCCTTGGATTAAATAAGGAATGTGATTGGAAGTATGTGATTTGAATAATTGGATAATTGCTTAATTGCTGAGATGTATAGGGTATTTAAGGGGAAGTGTAAACTTTGTATTTTAAACTCTTGGAAGGCCTGGTGCCAAAGTGCTAAGTTTGTAATAAAATTTGTGTTCTGAAGGTCACTGACTTTGGTTAGTCATTTTTTATTTTATTTTATCTTGTACTAGTTTCACTAGTAATTGTGGCCTTTTTGAAATGGCCACAGACCCAAAGAAAAATGCTCCTCGATTATTTAGAGAAGATGGTGCTGAAAGCTCAATACATATGATGGAACAATATGTATTCTAGTTTGGTGAAAGAACTTCAAAATCCTCAGTGTTTTTTCCTAATACTTCAATTAATGCTGCCACTAATGTATGGGATCATTATGAAGGAGAGCAGAACCATTGGGTTGTGAACCCCTTTCAGGCTGTTGGTTTTATGGTGGTGAATATATATTCCAATAAGGTACATGAATTGCATGAGAAATTGGATGGCTTGCTGTGGAAAGAAACAAATACTCACCTAAACATTTTGTGTCTTAAAAGGTAAATGGAACTTAATATAGCCCCTCAAGGGCTTAGGGCATTTAAAATGCCCACCACACCTTTTGATCCAGCTAACAAAGATGATGAACAATTTAAATGTAGATGGGTAGCAGCAGCTCACCCTTGTTCAATGGAGTGGGTAAAAATATTAATAGAAAGAGATATTCTTAATCAATGCAAATTAAAAGAAGAAATCATGTTGGTGCCTGCAAATCTACAAAAACATGTTAGTACCCCTAAAATGGATGATTTAATGAAGGAAATCCAGAATAAATTGTCCAACCTTGAATGAGAGGTGGTAGAGCAAAATACATAAAATAAATAGGGACACTAAGGATTACAACAATGATAAAGTGTCTCTGTGGAAACAGAAATGCAATAGGTTGGCACCATCACATGGAAGTGGTAAAGTTAATAAAAACAGTTCTGCTTTAACTGCAGTTTCTTTTGCAACCTCAGTGGAGACCAACGCTACTACAGAAGTGGAAAACGAAGAAGAAAATTATCCACCATTGTCAACAGCGCAAAATCCAGCCGAATTTTCCAATCGCTTTCAGAAATGGAATGATGTCAGATTCCAGGAAAAGTAGAGAACCAGAAATGACTGGGGACAATGGAGAACTTATATTAATGCAAGGGGCAACTATAAGAAAACCAAATGGCATTGAAAGGTGTGACTGTTCTTTTAATAATCTCGTGCTTAAATTATCTGACTTAGATGTTTCAGAAGTGGCTATTTCTGTTTTAATATGGGACTAAAATTTATTCCTACACCCTTGCCTAGGCTTCATGTGCTTAAAAACAAATTGTTTCAATTAAGTAGGAAATTGCATCTTCTTGATTATTTTAATAAGCAAGATGATAATGTTAATTTGACACAGAATACTGATGAAAGTTTGAATGAATCATTTTGTTCATGTGTTTCTTATGAAAATGATTTTTTTGAAGATGGGATAAATGCTTTGAGCAAGTAAAATACTGACATAATTCAAAGCAAATCTTTGTTTATACCTCCTTTTACTAATGTTAAGATATAAAATTTTATTTCTGTTTTGAAATTTAAAGTGGAAAAAATGTATTTTAAATTTATTCAAGATAAAGAAAATGTTGTATTTAACTTAACTAAAGAACAATAGCTAGCTTTCAAAGAATTGTGTGGAGAAAAAAAGCTGGCATTGAAACATTCTGATAAAGGAAATCAAATAGTTATCTTGAATTATGTACATTATTTAAAAATGTGTCATGCTAATCTGGATGATAATGAAATATTTGAAAAGTTGGAGTTGAAACAATATTTTGCAGCAATCCAAAATTATGAATATTTATTACAAAAGGGCCTGCGTTTAGGATATTATACAAAGAATGATAATATTAAGAAATTTGCTACTGGAAATATGTGTATAGCTTTATTTTATTGTGTCTCACATAAATGTCTTCAAAATTTAAGTGGTAGAAAAATAGTGTCAGCAGAGAGTTATTTTTTGAAAAATCATTGTATTTTGTTGCATGAATATCTAAAAACCTATGTAGTAACACTACCATCTAAAAATAAAGATAGTCAAGACTTTCTACAAAGGATTAGTGATAACGTTTGGGATGATAATATATACTAGTTATGTCTAGATGTTAAAAGCTTGTACACAAATATAAGACAGTGATGGAAAACAAGCACTTTTGCACTTTCTGGGAAACTCACCCTAAGCTCATTTTATGATAGAATTAGTAGATTTTTGTTTAAAATAAATTACCTTTTGTTTAATAATAATGTTTACCACCAACTATATGGCACAACAATGGGGGCAGCTTTTTGAAAGAAAAAAAAAATATATATATATATATATATATATATATATATATATATATATATATATATACTCATGATATTCAGGTAGTTCAATATTTTAGATTTATTGATGATCTTACTTTTTGTGTAATGGTTATAAAGAAGGAGGAAAATTATTTGTGAATGACTTACAAACCAATACATTTCGTTTTAAATTTGATGACATACAAATGGGAAAGCAAGTTAATTTTTGGGATATTGAGATTAATGGCCTTAGTACCATGATTCATAAAAAATTTGAACAGAGCAATTCTTTCCTTTTTCATACCATGTGATATCCTCAGCATTTGATATCGGAAATGCTATATAATGAATTTTTAAGAATAAATAAATTATGTAATTCTAATTGTGTTTGTGAAAAAGAATTAATACTGGCAGAAACTATGTTTGTGGAAAGAGGATATAATTCTAATATGATGAGACTAAGTAAGGAAAAAGTATTAAATGAAGGGTGTGGTAGAACTAATACTACTGATAATAGAGGCAAAATGTGTGGGGCTAAGGAAAATAGGAAAAAGGAACAGAACTATAGACATAACAATAAGAATAAGAAAATGGTAGAGAGGTGTATTTTGTTACTACTTTTAATATTTTATCTAAAAATATAGTAGAAGTAGTTAAAAAATATTGGTCCATGTTAACAAATTTTAAGGATCTAAGGAACTTGCATCAAAAACATGTTTGCATTTCTTATAGAAGAAGTAGAAATTTAGCAGACGTGATAGTACATAACCACTTTCTGCCACCAGATGTCACTATGAATGTTGAGATAAGTACCTAGAATATAGGTACTTTAATATGTAATAAATCTTGTATTTGTAAACATGTAGTGAACACATTTCCTATAGATGTATATACGTGTAATACCGAGGGAGTGATTTATACTTTGAAATGCAGTTGTAATTTGTATTATATATATGTGAGAAAGGTAGAACTTTCAAACTCACCTTCAAGAACATATATGTGATATCAGGAATAAAAAGTTGGAAAGTTCATTACGTAATCACTTTGCGTTGGTACATAATGCTGATCTCAAAAATTTTGAAGGATGCATTTTAGAAAAAGTTGAAGTATGTTTAGGGGAATGTGAATGTGAATAATAAGCTGTTAAAAAATGAAACTTTCTTTATTTTAAAGTATAACACTTTGGAGCCCTTTGGATTAAATAAGGAATGTGCTTGGAAGTATGTGATTTGAATAATTGGATAATTGCTTAATTGCTGAGATGTATAGGGTATTTAAAGGGAAGTGTAAACTTTGTATTTTAAACTCTTGGAAGGACTGATGCTGAAGTGTTAAGTTTGTAATAAAGTTGGTGCTCTGGAGGTCTGTGACTTTGGTTGGTCATTTTTTATTTTATTTTACCTTGTACTAGTTTCACTAGAAATTGTGGTCTTTTTGATATGGCTATGGACCGGACAAATCGAACGAAGATGGTGCTGAAAGCTCAAAATGTACAATAGAGCAATATGTATTCCAGTTTGGTAAAGAACTTCACATTCCTCAGTGTTTTTTTCCTAATACTTCCATTAATCCAGCCACTAATGTATGGGATCATTAAGAAGGAGCAGAACCGTCAGGTTGTGAATCCCTTTAACACTGCTGGTTCTCTGGTGGTGAATATATGGTCCAGTGAGGTACAAGATATGCATGAGAAATTGGACGGTTCGCTGTGGAAATAAACAAATACCCACCTGAACATTTTGTGTCATAAAAGGTATGTGGAACTTAAAACAGCCCCTCGAGGGCTTAGGGCATTTCAAATGCCCACCGCACCTTTTGATCCAGCTGACAAAGATGATGAATAATTTAAATGTAGGTGGGTAGCAGCAGCTCACCATTGTTCGATGGAGTGGATAAAATATTAATAGAAAGAGATATTCTTAAGCAACACAAATTAAAAGAAGAAGAAATCATGTCGGTGAGTGCAAATCTACAAAACATGTTAGTGCCCTTAAAATGGATGATTTAATGAAGGAAATCTAGAATAAATTGTCCAAACTTGAACGAGAGGTGGTAGAGCGAAAGACATAAAATAAATAGGGACACTAAGGATTATAACAACGATAAAGCATTTCTTGTGGAAAAAGAAATGCAATAGGTTGGCAACATCATGTGGAAGTGGTAAAGTTAATAAAAACACTTCACTTTAGCTGCAGTTTCATTTGCAACTTCAGAGGAGACTGACGCTTCTACAGAAGGGGAGAACAAAGAAGAGGAATATCCACCATTACCAGCAGTAAAAAATCCAGCCAAATTTTCCATTCACTTTCAGAAATGGAATGATGTCAGATTCCAGGGAAAGAAGTGAAACAAATGACTGGGGATAATGGAGAACTGATAACGCAAGGGGCAACTATAATAAAACCAAATGGCATTGAAAGATGTGACTGTTCTTTTAATAATCTAGTGCTTAAATTATATGACTTAGATTTTTCCGAAGTGGCTATTTCTGTTTTAAACTTGGGACTAAAATTTATTCCTACAGTCTTGCCTAGGCTTCATGTGCTTAAAAGCGAATTGTTTCAATTAAGTAGGAAATTGCATATTTTGCCCCCATGTATGCGAATGTGGTAGTGGCAAAATTTGAAAGAGAATATATATATATATATATATATATATATATATATATATATATATATATATATATATATATATATATATTCAGGATTTCTACAAAGCTCAGGTAGTCCAGTATTTTAAATTTATTGATGATCTTATTTTTTGTAAGGGTAATAAAGAAGGAGAAGAATTATTTGAGAATGACTTACAAACCAATATGTTTGGTTTTAAATTTCATGGCCTACAAATGGGAAAGCAAGTTACTTTTCTGAATATTGAGATTAATGGCCTTAACACCATAATTCACAGAAAATTTGAACATAGCAATTCTTTCCTTTTTGCTAACAGCTGCCATCCTCAGCATTTGATATCAGTAATGCCATATAATGAATTTTTAAGAATAAATAAATTATGTAGCTCTAATAGCGTTTGCAAAAAAGAAATAATACTGGTAGAAACTATATTTGTGCTAAGAGGATATAATTCTAATATGGTGAGACTAAGTAAGGAAAGTGTATTAAATGAGAGTTATGGTATAACTAATACTAATGGTAATAGAGTTGAAATTTGTGGGGCTAAGGGAAAGAGGAAAAACAAACAGAACTATAGACATAAGAATAAGAATAAGAATAAGAAAGATGGTAAAGAAGGTGAGGTGGCTGTCGACCTGGGTGCCCAGATCTTTTATGGCCCCTTCAGTGTTCAGTGGGTTCCCATCAATGTGGTAATTGTACGTATGAGACTGTTTCCAATTTGGTTTTACAAAACCAACATTTGTCTGCTTCTCCCACATGTTCAATGGACATAGTAAAACAGTGTTTACTAATATCTTGGGCTGCCAATATTAACCTTTCATCTCTTGGTTTGAATTTGCCTCTCCTTAAGCATCGCTGCATTCATTCCTGATCAACACGAGGTTCTTCCAGATATTTTCTATACTTGAAACTGTATTTATGCATTTTCCACATGTCTTGCCTTCTCGTCTGGTCCTTCACCTTATATTCTTTCTTTTGTTTTTTTTTGGCACATTCAGGTGCTGCCTGATTTTTATCTACTTTTGGGTTGATTTCCATTCCTGCTTGACGCTGATATGCTTCTGCTAGATAAAGCAGAAAAGTCATCTTAGATTTATTCTCCTCATGTATCAAAACTTTCTCTACATTTAGGTCTTGTGAGTTGAGCAGATATGTATGGAGTCCCACAATTGCAGATCTATATATGTAACCAATTTCATGGAGGCCCATTCCTCCTTCAGAATGGAGAATATACAATCTTGGTATACACTGATTCTTATAAATCATTTGATGAGTATGAAGCATTCTTCTTGTTTTCCTGTCTGATCTATCCAACATGTTTTGGGTCCAATCAATAACTCCAAAACAGTAAGTTAGGACAGGAAAAGAAAATTGGTTTATAGCTTGGATTTTGTTCCTAGATGTCAACACTGTTTTCTGGATTAATTTAAGTCTTCTAAAGTATTCCTTACTAAGTTTTATTCACACTTGTTCATATTTTATTGATGATCCTTCATCAATTTGCAACTATTTATAAACTCCCTCTGGCTCAAGTTCTTTTATGTCACACTTTTGTCCCAGACTATTTTCTTGGTGCTGCAGTTTTCCTGTTTTAAAGGTTGCTTTTGTGCATTTATCTAGACCAAATGACATTCTTATATCATCTAAGAAAATTTTGACAACTTGCACTTGTACTTTCACTTCCTCATCTGATGAGTTATACAGTTTCAAATCATCGACAAAGAGAAAATGAGAAGTCTTTACACTTTCTTGTTTTCTAGGAGACAAATTATAGCCTTGGCCTAAGCTGTTAAGTTGACCGCTTAACAGGTTAAGGCCAAGGCAGAATAGCAGCAGTGACAGAGAGTCACCCTGGAATATCACCCTTTGAATTTTTATCCCTGGATTAATCATTTGTCCTTTATCATGGCTTAATTGCAAAGTGGTCTGCCACTGTTTTATGGTCACTGTAATGTAGTTGATCAGTGTAGGGTGCATCATACACATTTTTAAGCACTCTTTTATCCATGAATGTGGGATAAAATCAAATGCTTTTTTGTAGTCAGTCCATGCCATACTTAGATTCTTCCCCTTTTTACAGTTCTCCACTATGACTTTATTTAACAGGAAATTATCATTTGTTCCATATGATTTTCTTTTATTGCCTTTTGCTCTGTTGCCATAATTGAGTTTTCTTCTAAATGACTATAAACTCTGTCAGCATCAATTCCAGTGTATAGGTTATACATAGTCAAAGGCAAGTTATTGGTCTATAATTTTTAGGGTAGCTTGCAGGTTCACTCTTAAGTAGGACCATTGTTTTTCCTTTTCTAAGCCAGGTTGGTATCTGTTTGGAGTGTGCATATAAGTAGTTCCTACTCATGGCTAAATCTTCATGCAAAGATGTTAATACTTTTACCGAGAAGTTAGGTACTGCATCTGGGCATGGGGCTTTCTAGTTTGGAGCTTTTCTTAACTTTGTTTCAATCTCTCTGGCTATTTCTTCATCCCATTTTATATCCTGCACCTTTAAACGTCTTATTCTTTTTTTTTACTTCTTCTATCCATTTAACATCTTTGTTATGTTCCACAGGATCTTCATAGATACTTCTCTAAAATGTATCTGTTTTTTTCTTTTTCGGGTGGTCTTTTAATTCCTTTTACCTTGTTTCTCAATTGTCTATAAAACTTTTTTGGGTCATCAATAAATTCCTTATTTTGTACTTTTGCTTTATATTCATCTATGTATCTTTTAAGATTTTGTGATAGTGCATGATAGATCCTGATCTGTTTTAATACTGCACATTTCTTTTATCAAGTCTATCTTTCTAAGTACTTTTGTTGATCTGTTCCCTCTTCTATACTCTTCTAACGGTGACACTTTTTGTCTTAATTGCTTTATAGTTTTCTCTATTCAATACTTCCATGATGGTATATGATTTCTCCCCTTCTTTTCCCTTGCTACCCTATATTCTTGTGGTAGAACTTTATTAGTTATTAATTTAGCTGCATAGTAATATATCCTGTTTACTTCTGTTATATTGCATGGCTCTGTATGGACAGTCCTAATTTTTGTGTTCATTTGTTTTATCAAACTTCTGACTTTTTGGGTTTTATTGATCTTCTGCAGTCTATTTCTTTCTCTGATCTTAATATGGCTATTCATCTCTATTAAGTCAAGCAACTCTTCTTTTAGCTCATTTTCTTCCAAATTGAGGGCACATTTTTTGTTTTCCATTTCCTGCAGGCATTCTATAGAAAGTTTTATTGCATCTTCCTGTTGCACATTCTCTTCAATTTCATCCTGTGCCATCTGTTGCTCTGTCATATGAGAACTAACTGGCCTATCACTCCTCAACATTAATTGTGTCAGAGTTTCCACAGTTTGTTGTTCCTTCCATTGTCATCCACCTTCAAGTGAATGTTTATACTCATTTCCTGTGGAAAGCTCCAAAATATCTTCATCTGGCACCTGACCAATCACTTCCCATTCCACTGGTTTCTCCTTAATTTGGAGTTCCATTGCTCTATCCTTTTTGAATTAGATTTTCTACACTGAATCCTTCACTTTGGAGGTACTACTTAACCTTAGTTTCCATTTTTTTAACTCTTCCATTACTGATCTTATTTTCTGCTTTTCCTATTTGTCTTCTTACTTTTTGTATGGTAAAGTTTTCCATGATTCCTTTGCCTATATTTCTCTTCAAATATCTTTGGTGCTGCTCTTTTTGTATTGATTAGTTTTGCTTTCTCCTTTGAATAGATATTATACCATATTAAAATCTCATTTTCTTTCCCATGTCCATATTTCTTCTTCAGATATCTCCTGATCTTCCTGTTTCTCCTTACTTTGGGGACTCACTCCAGCATGCTGTGATGTAACCTGTGTTAGACCTTCTACATGAAATCCTTCACTTTGCAGGCATTCCATAACTTCAACTTCTATTTTTTAGCTTCTACTTTACTTACCTGCTTTTCTACATTCCCTCTTTGTGATATTGTTTTTATTGTGAAATTTTCCAAGTCTGGATGCCTTTGCCTGTATTTCTCTTTGAATATCTTTGGGGCTGCCTTCTTTATGTTGATTAATTTGACTTTGCCTTTGCATAAATATTGCACCATATCAAATCTCTCTTTCTTTCCAATGCCCATATTCCTTTTTTATACTTTTCAAAAATATCTAGGCTTTGTTGTTTATATTTTCACAATTCCTCAGATGCTTCTTTTTACAAACAGATCAAAGTTTCTTGGTCTATATACTGTTTTTCAAAAATCTGTTATATTAATGACCACAATTTTTTATTTAACGCTTCTGCTATTTTTCTTGCAGAAGTATTTTTCTTTCCTCTAATTTATCTCTTAATCTTTTTGTATATCTTCTGTCTGGAAATTTTGATCTTTTTGCATAATAGTAACAGTACATAATTTTTTTCTTATACTCAATAGTCCACTCTGTCATCTTTATGACTCTTCTTTAGCCTATCAGTTTTTATGTTTTTTTTGTGGACTGGTCCTTCCTTCTACAGTAGACGAGGCTATCCTTGTCCTGGGCCTGGCCTGACCCCATTGTAGGAATGTTTCCATATTTTGAAAATTCTTCACTGTCATTTTTTTTCAGTCCTGGCACCAGTGCACCTGCCAGGATTGGGCACTATTTTATCCTGGGTCTTGTGAACCCAGCTACCTTTTTTTTCATTTTGACCTACTTCTATCCATTATATATGCCATATAAACACAGTCTATAAATCAGTGTCACCTTGGTGAGGTTTTGTAGAAAACAGGGTCCACCTCATGAAGGTATTCACCAAGATTTGAGGATGAATTCAGTTTCAGCACTACTACTCTCCTTTGCTTGCTGACTTTTCATCTCTCCATTTGGACCCCTTTTCTTAAAGTTCTTTAAGGAAACCTTAATGGAGTCACCGGGTTAAAAAATACCTTTCATAGGTCAATATATAAATGACATGACCATTTTGTACCAAATAATTCACAGCACTCACATTTTTTAGAAAGCTAATAAACCTGTAGCACGTTCCACTTTTCAATAAGCGATGCTGAATGTTTTTTTTCTCATACTATGTGTGTTATCAAATTTAAATTTCTGAATGCAGAGTCACTCAGACATTTAGAAGAATATACATATGAGCTAAAAGGCTGATAGCTGACACAAATCTTCCTGGTATAGGCTTAAAAATATAATTAATTGTGTTGTATGGCAAATTTCAGGAATATATCCTTCTTTAAAAAAATATTAATCACAACTCCAGAAGTTTGCATAATGGAAAGGTTGTATCATCCCAGCATTCATACGTTCTCCCGTGTTAGATTTAATCTTAAACATAGATCAAATGCCAAGCTTTCAAGTTTACCATGATAAAAATTGGGCATAAGACATCTCATGTCAAAGATGAAAGCAACTAATTTTCCAGGGTCTGACATAATTGCCTCTTAATTATATAGATAAATAATTAAGTAATTTAATGACTACATTACCACTTTATGTCCTTAACATATTATTGTGGCAATGCCATATATGTTATACAAGATGTAAAATGTCCATGTAACTCAGTTGTGTTGTTTCTTTCTAATACTTCTATCATAGTTTTAGTGCACATAAAAGTTTCTTGACTTCACTTCTTTATAACACAGACTATTCTCTGAAATCCTCAATGTATGTCTGTTCCATGGTATATAATTATTTTTATACTATATGGCCTAATAAATCTCTGCTGCTCATAATGTCAGCATGTTACTCGTCACAGCTTTGCTATTTCTTTTCAATGGTACATGCTTGCTAACTGAAGATTTCAGTTGTTCTTAAAATCCTATTCCAACCTCCTCTGTATTAGTCTGACAGAATATTTTCCAGTCTTACTCACAGAGTTCCTGAATAAATCACCCATAGTTTTATTTAACTTGACTATTTTCTGTATAAATCTTGGGTTCTTAAGAAATATAGCACTCAATTTTACTACAGGATAATCAGAGTTAGTTAATGGTAGAATTATCTTCAACTTTTCAAACATGGTAAAGAACATTTGATCATCTTCTAAGCTCAATATTTCCATATATAAGAACATTTTATGTCCAGAATGCATAAATAAATCAAACTGTCTTTGTTGGTGGCCTCTATGATTTGTCTCAGCCTACATCAGGGTAGCCTAAAATCACCAACCAATGGTAATGTTTTATTATTAAAAAATATATATAGAATCTAATTAATTCGTAAAGTTTTTGTTCAACTGATGTCACCTTACCAGTTTTTAACATTCTAGACTTATCCAGTCTTTGTTGCCTAATTTTGATATGATCCAAAAAAATAGTAGTATACAATACAGTTATACATTCAGAATACAGGCTATTAATATTTACTTTAACTGTCTATCTGTTGTTTGTAATCTCAAGAAGGAGCTGATGCATGAAACTTTGTTTAGGCTACATGTGTGTGGTCCTAAATGACAATAAGTTTACTTTGAATCTTTGATTGTTACTTTGAATCATTGGTCTACATGAAATTGTGAAGAATGCCAAACACTATTATGTACTTCTTGCTTTAGGATTTTTTCCCTTTTTTTATTCATATTCTCATTTATTGCAATGCATGTGGTTTATTTTAGTTTATTACCGCTGTTTTCCTATTATTTTAATTTCTTCAACCATAACATTATGCTTTTTTCATTTTCTGCAGAAAATTATCAGTTCCTTCTTTCTGTTTTTTTTTTTTTTTTACTTTTTCTTCTTCTCATTCAACCTTCATTTTATCTGAAGTCAAAAATGTATAATTCAATTGTTTCCTCCCCTCCTCAGCATTCTCATCATCCTCAGAACATTTCATCATCTTTCTCAAACCACCACTGTCCACTTTTGTTTATTTATATGAGAGCTACTCACAAGTGGTCACCTATCAATAACCTGACATATTTCTCACCCTTTATAGTCGTCTTTGCATGAGAAGTGTTTATAGTTTCTCTATTACCCATAATGAAAACATTTCCTCATCAGATTCCCCTTTTGGTTTGTCATTTACTCTCTTCCCATGTATATTCTTTGTCTAAGTATGCCTTATCTATCATTAATCTCAGTGAGCACATCTTCATCATCCTCAAACTGTTGAAGTCTACTATTGTCTAAATCTATAATATCTGAAATCCCTTCCTTCAAACATAGCAGGTTACCAAGATTTAATTAATTAATTCATTCAAGAAGTTTAAGCTCTAGTTTATTTAGATGTGTGTATGTCAGGTATCATTACAGTCAGCACAGATTATAAAACAAATAAAAATGAGAGGTACAAAAACAAAAATGAGAGGTACAACATGTATAACATTAATAACACATAAATAATGGCACAGAATATGAATTGTCAAAGCTAAAAACATAATTTAAATAATGAAAGGATCAGTGGACAAATTTTGCATAACTATATTAGTTAGAAATAAAACAGTGACAAGAAAAATAAAATACAGTTTATCATCATATGCTCATTCAATCTGATGTGTGTAAGAGACCTCCTGAACTATAGCAGGGTCAGTGCCTCACATGACTAATATGAGAGGAAGTTCCAAAGATAAAGGAGCCTGATGACTAATAGCCTGCCTTCCAGAGGTCTCCAAGTAAGCCCTAGGAACCTGCAAAAGTCCCAGAACAGTGGATAAAGGGAACATAGCTTGACAATATGAAAACAAAATTTGCTCTTCATAAGGTTATACAGGTTAAGTAAATCAGAAAGAAGACTATTATAAATTGTCAAACAGGCAGCCATTGGAGATTCCCCAGAATAGGGGTGGTATGATGTTAATGACGACAACCCATAAGTAGCAATGCTGTAGAATTCTGAACCTGGCAAAGTCCTTTAATTAGTCATTCTTCTCTATACATATACTAAGTAATGAAGCAGCAATGTAGTAACCCACAATTAACTATGACATCTAAATAATAAGTATTAGATTATTCAGTGTTGCATAGAAATACTTAACTGTTCCAGAGGTTTAATTCTAGGCTTCCATCATGCTCACATCAACAAGTGCACATGCAAATCTCCATTGTATGCCTTGTCTTTCATTTAAGCATGTGGCGCTCTCAACTTGACTAGCGTCTATGGCTAAAAAGCTATCTTCCAAGGTAAAATTCCTATCTGTCACTGGCAAAGCACTGGTTAAGTTATACTGTTAGTTTGTCCCATTGAAATCAATAAATAAGGAATTAAAACAATTTCAGAGCAAAAATTTTCAGCTAACAGCTCTATTTAGTGAAATAATGTTATCTGCTTCAACATGGACTGCTCTATACCCCACAATGAGCTTTTTAATCCTGAAGTACTGTCTTTCACATTACACACCCCATTTTCCAAAAATGAAATACTGGGCTATTTTACTAACTTTTTTGTTAATTAAACAATATGCAAGAAAAAGTAAAAAAAAAAAAAAATGACTAATAACATGCACATGTGAAAATGCTGTTTGCTTCACAGAATACTGTGTACTGCACACTCTTTCTACCTTCAGCAAAAACAAAAAAAAAAAGCATTTGAACAACATGTATTTTATGGCTTTTATGGCTAAAAGGCCACCTTCCACATTAGGAAACTGATTAGCCACCATTAATACACTGGGTAATATAGGCACTCAGATAATTCCGCTGCTGCTCAAACAATATGAAAGTTAAATGATCTGGAAAACAATCTAAATAATTGATCACACTGGGAGTATAATATAACGTATTAAGCATTATTTTTACATTCAAAATTTCAAGTATTTATGAATTAAGGACAGTCACATGAGCTAGTACGTTCAACAGTGAGTTATGAGAAAAACCTTTTGTGAACTAGATGATCTGGTGACTGAACACTGAAAGGCTTACATTTATTAGGAATAAGTGATGTTTTACTTGCCAAACAAAGGTAAAAAGTGAAACAGGAATACCATTCCAAAAGTCTGAATTGCCATGAAGAGGAAACAAATCAAATATTTATAGTCACTTGTATACTAATAAATATGTGTTAGTCATTACTGATGAATATAGTAGATAGCCTGCAATTAACTAGTAATCTGCATGACTTGAAATACTGTAATCTTAGTCATGGACCCAATATTCTCATTTGACAGAGGTGAAACTCTTAAGAACTAACACTAATCATGTAATGTAATGGAAAGTATTCAGTAACTTTGCAAAACATATGGTTTTCAGAAATTCAATTATAGCTCTATTAGAAAATTGTTTACCTGAAAGGTTTATGTCTATGTTTGGTAAGACAGTTAGAATAATATTTTGCAAAAGACATATCTTAGAAACAATGCATCTCGTTTTCCTTAACACATTATAAAGCCAGATCTCATAATATAGTAGATCATTCCCTTGCACAGATACGTTTGAAAATTTAGTAGTTGAATCCTAGAGGGATCTCATTTGGGAGGACTTACTCAGCTCTGTATGTCCCCAGACCCATTCACCCAAGGATGGATGATACAGAGCTGGTCATTATTTCCATGAGCTTCTCCAGCATCTAAGCGATACCAGAACCTTGGTCATCTGGAACTTTTTACATCTCTGCATAATGAAGCCAATTATCTTAACAAGAAATATGATATATTGTAGACCATAAGAGGTTAACGAATAAATGCAACACACTTAAAATGGGTCTTTAAGTGACAATTTTAGCAATGGATAAAATGGTAGCACTCAGAGTTATGTTTAGTGAAGTTCACTCTTTTGAAATGATGGAAGCCCATAGGGTACAAAAGGGTCATTGCTAATATCACTACTTTTCTGTGTCTTAAGATACTTTGCAAAACTCATATGGAAGGGGTTCATACAAAATAATGTGCATAGTGAGTGGGATAGTAAAAACTTGGCAAAACTGGAGGAAGGAATTAGATCTCAGCAGTATAAATTCCTTTTATTCAAGCATAAAGTAATGCATAAAGCAAAAAAAAGCATAGAAAAAGTAGTGTCAGTCACAATAGGTGGTTATAGTAGAAGATCTAACTGGGAACAGGTGGTATTAGACGTCATCTAAGAATTCCAGTTGGATACTTTCATGCATGTCAAGAATCAACTACAGTAGAAAAAGAGAAGCCATAATCCTACTTTAAAGATAGTCGTTAATGACTGCATCTAGAATATGGTGGGCAGTTCCAGAAACACTTTCAGCATTACATCCTAAACAGCTGAGACAGTGATGATGATGGTGGTGGTGGTGGGGGGGCAATAAAAGCATATGTTATACACTGGAAGCTATATGAAGTGAGAATAGAATAAGTTAGAGCTTGTGATTTAGAGGAAAGAAAACTAAGAGGGGAGGTGATCTAAGTCAAAGGAGTGTATAACATTAAAGATTGAAGCATTCAAATAGACAAATTAAAAACAAAGATTCCTCTATTTAAAATAGAGTGTGGGAGGTATATGGATGATGCAGGGGAAATATTTTACAAAAGTTGTGGTACATAACTGGTGTATTTCAAAACCCGAATAAATGCAAGGATGACTGGGTCAAGCATAAGGCTATTGTTAGACTGAAGACAGAATAACCTCTTTCCTCCATCCACCAGGCCTTATTCTGTTGCTTTTCTTCAGTCTCCGGAGTGACTCCAAGGTGAGAGCTAGGCACTCCTGCTCAGATGTGAGCTCTACAGCTCATTCCTTTCATGGTCAGAGGGCTTAATCAACTAATTTATTTCCCACAGAGAGGTAAGAGCCAGGTATTTAGGACTGGGAAGACTGCCGCACTTAGTCTACCCTTCACCCTTCACCTTTGGAACTCCTAATTCATGTGATACCTCACTAGTGCTCTATTTCTGTTGCTGACTGTGAGAATAATGCATGCCTTTAGTTACATGCAAATGTTCAACCTATAGGCAATGCATACTTCATATATGTTGTGTGTGTGTGTGTGTGTGTGTGTGTGTGTGTGTGTGTGTGTGTGTGTGTGTGTGTGTGTGTGTGTGTGTATATATATATATATATATATATGTGTGTGTGTGTGTGTCTGTGTATCTATACAGAAAAATAGAGACTTCTATGTAACTATATAGATTAGACGAGTAGATATGTAGTATGTGTGCATGTGAGTGTATGTAGCCATCCCTACTCTGCCCAGAGCTGCCTAGCTCAGTACTTTGGGTTTCTTTTACCTTTACTTACTTTCTGTCTCTCTGCTCTACTTACCTGTTTCTAGATGTTAATGTTTGTCCCCCAGCCCATCAGTCTGCCTTACCAGTGAAAGAGATTTTTCTTCATGATTTCTTTTCTCTCTCACTAAACTCTCTCTCTCTCTCTTGTACTTTCATGTTTTTCCCATACTTAAAATATATCCCTGGTTTTCTCTGTGAATGACTGCTTGTCTCATGTTGCACTGTTTCTTGTCCTGGGTGAAACCCTGTTCCGTTCACCCTTGCTACGCTCGTGCTCACTCCGTTCCCCATTCCCACCCACGCCCACTTCAATAAAATTTATTCTCACCTCGGCTCCTCCTCTTGTTAATTCCCACCCAATCACAGAACTCCCACTACCTCACTAATTACTGCGTACTTACCACACTCACACTCCTCTTTATCTCCTCTTCCTTATCAAACCTTATCAGTACACACCCCATACTGCTGGAGACACCTGCTAGCTTATCTTACTAGTACCTCCTTTCCTAGCTATTACTACTATCTAGAGTCCCGCTATTCCCAACCTCTCCAAAATGTAAGAAAGAGCTTTAAAGAAAAGAATTTATGAACACATTTATGAAATTTCCATCAAGAAGGAAAGCAATGCTTTATATAAGCATAGTAGAATATGTAAAGAATTTAAATACAAGTTTCTGGTTATAGAAAGCATTCCACAGGACGTTAGGGGGGGCCCTTGGGAAACTAGAATTGAATATAGGGTGCTGTGGTGGCAGGTGGCCCTCAATGCGGATAAATTTCCAGGGCTCAATGATACTATCTCCATTTTACCATTACTCAAATTAAGAGCTGCTAAATTATTAAGATTTATATTCTGTGATCATTACCCTACATGACCATTAGAGGGCTCCACAATACTCTTTACAGGTTTACAGGTTTACACAGGTCTATATGTGTGAAACATCTTACATATGTACCTTTTATTATGTAGTTTTTTACTATTTTAATTCATTACATGATCGTCAATATTTATATTTATATTTGTATTTATTATATTACTGTATAACTTATCTAGTTAAATTGATTAGTGGAAGATATTTATATACATTTTAGAAGCATATATATATTTTCAACACTTGTAATTGTTTCTTTTGGGGTTTTTTAATGTTTTTTGTATGGCTCATGGACATAAACAATGTAGATATTTATTCAGAACAGATGTATATATGGAAAGTTGTGCACAGCTTTATGCACTTGCAGTATTTTTATATCTTTATGTGATGTTTTTAAAACAGTGTTTCATATACATTTTATCTTATTTTATGATGCACCTTTAAATATTTGAATTTTTTGAATTAATTAATTGATGTTGATTGTTATATAAGGGAGATTCATGATGTACTGACTGTCTGATGTTGTCTGATGAAGTCAAGAAGTTGACGAAAATGCATTTTATTGTTTTCAGTGGATTAAGGCGTTTACATGCTTTTGGTTTTGGTTGCAAGCTTTCATTAACTTTCTACGATAAACGTGATTGATTGACTTTATTTCCTGGTGGCGAGAGGTCTGTCTTCGTGACTACTGCTTGTTTTGTGATTTTGGTTCGTTTGCAGTTCCTGCTTTTGTGGTTCTTAGTTTCTTTTACCTTTACTTACTTTCTGTCTCTCTGCTCTACTTACCTGTTTCTAGATGTTAATGTTTGTCCCCCAGCCCATCAGTCTGCCTTACCAGTAAAAGAGATTTTTCTTCATGATTTCTTTTCTCTCTCACTAAACTCTCTCTCTCTCTCTCTTGTACTTTCATGTTTTTCCCATACTTAAAATATATCCCTGGTTTTCTCTGTGAATGACTGCTTGTCTCATGTTGCACTGTTTCTTGTCCTGGGTGAAACCCTGTTCCGTTCACCCTTGCTACGCTCGTGCTCACTCCGTTCCCCATTCCCACCCACGCCCACTTCAATAAAATTTATTCTCACCTCGGCTCCTCCTCTTGTTAATTCCCACCCAATCACAGAACTCCCACTACCTCACTAATTACTGCGTACTTACCACACTCACACTCCTCTTTATCTCCTCTTCCTTATCAAACCTTATCAGTACACACCCCATACTGCTGGAGACACCTGCTAGCTTATCTTACTAGTACCTCCTTTCCTAGCTATTACTACTATCTAGAGTCCCGCTATTCCCAACCTCTCCAAAATGTCACCTAAATATAACCTGATACCCTACCTCCTCTTACTACCCTTAACCCTCCTACTATATCTTACCTCATTATAATTTGTCACGTTCCAGTACATACCCTCATCTACAACCTCCAGTCATAAATTAACATGCAAAACCTTCTCTGACATTTCTCCTAACCTATACCCTACAGACAACTTACTCTGCTTTAGACAAAAAATTCTGCTCACTAGTGACACAGCAATCACAAACTATACTCCCTTCCTTTGCCACAAAACTAACAAGAAAAAAGAGCCCGCTATCATCCTGCTCAAATACTCCAAACTAATCTTAAGTGGAGATATTCATCCCATCCCTGGCCCCCCTCCCCATATCCCAACCCACACCACCTCTATAAGTCTCTAAACCTAACTACTATTAACTTGCAGAGCATTAGAAACAAAATCTCTGACTTCCATGTCGGGATAACACACAATAAACCTGACATTATTGCGGAGAAAGAAACATGGATAAAACCATATATCAAAAGCTCAGAATTTCTCCCTCCAGGCTTTGCCTGCCTACGCAAGGACACACCACCAAAAAAGATGGTGGAGTAGCTCTAATCTACCTTAAACCCTTCAATATGATCCCTTACAACTTATACGTACTCAACTTTGTTACAGCAGAAATCTTAACAGCCTTCCTAAAAATTAATGAGAATAAACATCTAAGTATCATCGCCCTATATATTTCTCCTGGTAATAATAACCCCATACTAGAGGACATCCTAGCCTGAGTTCCAATAACATAACTACAAAAACAAAAATCTTGGTTGATGTTAATATAAATTGGCATGATTTTTCACAGCATCCCCCCCCCCCACCAACATTAGCCTATATAAATGTAACCAGCTAATTTCTGACATTACCAGACCCAACAAAAACAACATCCATGGTACATTCTTATATTGTATCATGGTTTCTGACCCAATAAAATAGCCACTGCAGGAACCCTCCCAAATAGCATCAGTGGCCACTTGCCAGCATTTGTAATGTGCAAAACCACAACTGAAATTCACAAGCATCAATACAAATATACTAAAGACTTATCACAGTACTCTCCTACAACCTTTAAAAATGTCCTACAAAGCATTAATTGGGAACTGCTAAAAATACTCCCTCTAGACAACGCAGTAAAACATTTCAGTTCATCATTCCTTAATACTCTGAATAGCCTAGCACCCCTCCAGCTAAAATGTGTAAAATCCTTACATGCCCCATGGTTCACTAGAGCTACCAAACTGAACATGGTGGTCACCAAGGACAAAGCCTGGAAGCTTTGGCGAAAGCATAAAAAATCCTCTGACCTCATAACCTACAGACACCTCCACAAACAAGTAAAGCACCAAATCATTAAAGATAAAAAGAACAGCATCATACTTTACAAAATGAACACAAGCTTAACCCTTAACACTTCTGGAGCTCCATTAACAGACTTCTACACCTGGAATCAGAAACTAACCCCTGTCCAGACCCAGAAAAAAATCTGTAGAAATCACCACACTTTTCAACACTTATTTTATTGATGTTATAGCTAATCTCACTACCAACTTCCCTTCAACTCTTCCTAACCAACCCCAATAATACCTCCCTGCCCATTCTCCCAACTTCTCTCTAGCTCCTATCCCCAGAGCCATAGTAAAGAAAATGCTTCTGAAATTAAAACCTTGCACAAATGCCCCTGACAGCCTGCACTCAGAATTCCTACAAAAGGCAGCAAATTCCATTGCATACCCCATTGGCATACTTCTTCATAGGTCTATCCAAGAGTCTTATGTTCCTTCCATTTGGAAAAAAGCATTTATTCTCCCACTCCACAAAGGTGGAAACAACATAGATGTCTCCATCTTTCATATCATTGCCATCCTTTTCTCAATCTCTAAAATCCTCAAGAAATGTATCCACAGCCAGCTCCTCAGCTACCTACTTGACAACAACATACTATCTCCAACCCAGCATGGCTTCAGACCAGGGCACAGTACCACAGCACCTCTTACCTTCTTCTGTGACACTATCAATTGGACCCGTCACACCAGAAAACTTGCCTCTTCTCTATTCTTGATCTGTCCAAAGCCTTTGATACTATCTATCATCCACTCCTTCTTAGAAAACTATCCAACACAGGTATCTCTCCCTCTACTTTATGCTGGTTTTCCAGCTACGTCTCAGACAGGTAACAAGCTACAAAATGGCTAAATTCCTTCTCTCCTTTCCTTAACACCTCCACAGGTGTTCCCCAAGGGTGCATCTTAGGAACACTACTTTTCAACATTTTCATCAATGACTTCCATGCTAGTCTCACTCAAGGAACAGTCATCCAATATGCAGATGACTCTATCATCTGTACTGCCAACCCCTCACATGAACTTCAAAAACTTAGCCAAGCAGCCTTCAGCTCCACCAAAATATGGATTGCTAACAACAATTTAGCATTAAATCCTAAAAAAAATAAACTAGTGTTATTTACCCCCTATGAAATCCTGCACCATAAGCAAAGACACTTACACTATCCTCTCCCATGACAACACCTCCATAGAGGTTGTCACACATACTAAACTTCTAAGTGTTACCATTGACAAACGCCTAAACTTCGACATGCACATTTACAACAACATTAAAAATGCACGCCAGAAATCAGGCATGCTATATTGACACAAAACATTCCTCAATTACTCTTCCAAACTAACCCTTGCCTCCTCTTTTCTGCTCCCCTCTCTTCTCTATGGAGCTCCACTTTTCACCAATATTCAGGCCAGCCTTAAATCCAAACTACACACATGCTACAACAAAATAGCAAAATTTGTTACCAATGGTAAGCCCTTATCTCAGCAGTGCACCTCTGTTACACTACTGAAGTGGCTAGAACTACCTCACCACCTCACATATGTTCAACTAACTACTGTCTATAAACTAATAAACAACCCATCCAGTTGCCCAGCCATTTCTAACCTATTTACTTCATACCACCCTAATAAACCTCTTCTGCTCAGAAAACCAAATGCTCCTACAGGTAGATAAACCCAACCTCACCACTGGACAATGGCTTGACTCCTTTTCCACTGCTAAACTATGGAACTCTCTCCCACCCTACCTTAGATCTACTAGCAATACATCTATCTTTAAAAAATCCTTGAAACACCATTTCTCTTCCCACTGGCAATGCACCAGTGCTAACACTTCACAATCCATAACCTGATTTCTGTCTCTTACCTTCCTCTTCTCCTACCTTTCCTTCCTCCCCTCTCCACCTCCAGTACCTTCACCTTTACCTCCTGAACAAATAAACCTTTTATATGCCCTTTACAAATGTACTGTTGATACTTTTGACACCGCTACAGTGCCTATCTCAGTGCCAATTACTATACAAGACTGTCAGTCTAATCTGGAACAACTGTTGTATGGATTCTTCTCAAACTGAATACACTGCATTTCAACCTGAGCTTTGGCAGTTTAATCTGACATATTTGCTTCCTGTGTTTTTATCACATTTAATGTATTGTATGCTCTTGTTCTTTAGCAGTTTGATCTGATATATTTGTTATCTTGTCTTTTATCACATTGTAAGCATTGTATTGTTACTGTGTTTTATAAAATTGTATGCATGTGTATCTCTGCGGAGCTTTTATCCCCTGGCCTCCAGTGAAAATGGGCACTTTTTGACCCAGTGGACCTTCCTGGTTAACAAATGCAATAAATAAATAAATAAATAAATAAATGTACATTCACTCACATGATTGTGAGTATCTCCATTATTCATTAAACTTATAAGTTTAATAGATAAAAGCTGCATCCAATCCATTGTGGGTGTGGATAGGCCATGTGGTCACTGCAGTCCTCGTTTGCATTAAATCTGTGTTTCTGTTTCTGTGTACCAGTATTTGAAGTGCCTTGCATTTTTCCTTTTCTTTAATGTATATTTAGATGGCTACTTTCCAGTACTTTTTTTTTGTTTAAGACAGCCCATAAATGCAACACAGAGTATGGCACAGATATAGTCCACTTGAAACCAAGTCTGCAACTCATAAAGCATACCTCAAGAGCTTGTTATCAAGAGAAGATTTCCTCCCACATCTAGCAGGGAATCATAAAAAAAGCTGTGTCAGCTAAGCATAATGGTCCCACAGTTTCATAGCCCTGCATGAACAAATAATGTTATTCTCACACTAATCTGGATAATGAACATATGCATCTGAGACTTCTGGCTATGCAGCTGCAGAATACAAGCACAGAAAATGATTTGTATAATAATGACTCTAAATGTGACAGTCAGTTAAGTCACCGCTATGTTATCTCTGACATCAGCCATGCCTTTGGTTTAGATGATCTATCCTAATGACACCTTTAATTATAGAAAGCAGGGGCTACTGAGATACAAAGGATTTCAGACATATGAAAGAACCATGTACTCTATCAGGAATACTATTATGAGTATAGAATAAGTACTCTGCATTCCTTCACACCATTATACTAGCATAGCAAGCTGAACTGGTATCTACATCTTCTCTGCAAATGTAGCATAACAAATAGCCTTTAAATTTTATTTCACTTTTTCAGTGCAAGGCAAACAAGTATTCTTCAAAGCATACCTGTCAAAAAAGCAACAGACCATAATCTAGTACAGGGTTTTTAAAGCTACTATAAAAAGTTTCAGTCCCATAGATCATTAAACACAACATATTTTCATTTTACACAATTATTTTTTATTGGCACAACTGTAATATATAACCCTTCTTCCTCACTTGCACAAAACCCAGTTCTTGGTCTTTTGTTTTTTTTTTTAACAGGCTGATGTGTTAAACAGAAACATAAATTCCATCTAATCTTAACCTTGATCTTTTAGCTTTTCATCTGCTCAGGGAAAAACAAAAGTTCTGCTAACAATGAACATTGGCCTTTCAGTTTTTCACATGTTCAGAACAAACAAAAAATCCAGTGACTTATTCAGAAGGTAGCATAGTGCAAAAAAGTTATCATGAGATCAGCTCTGGTAAAAAATAACCCAGAGATTCCAATTTAGTAATTCTTTTGCTAACTAAATGTGTCACACAGTCTCTGTATTATCCAGATGAACAAAGAAAGGATTATTGGTTCTTGTATAAAAAAAGCAACCATGGACAAAGACAATCTTGCATAACATATTAAGTTCATAGGTGTTTACCACACTAACAACCACAAGAGCATTTTTAAGCCTAGTCATGCATCCCACATCTCTGTCAAGTTCTGATACAAAACTTGAGAGGCATACCTCTCAACTGTCCAGATTTTTACAGAATGCCTAGATTTTGCCTTATGTTTGTGATCTGTTCCTCATAAAATTTGTGTTTTTCTGGATTTTTGTGGCAAATCAATAAGGACTGAAGTCACTAAATAATGACAGGCATTTCAGTTTCATACTTCATATCCTTCAGAAAATGCATGGTAGCACCAGACTTTTTATTCTAGCTACTTTCTCAGTATATAAGAGCAATATTTAAAAATTGTCCCTATTTTGGGGCTTTTGCCCCATTATTTTTGGTTTTGACCAGATTTTTTTGAACTGAGGTGTGCCTTATGGGTTTAGAAAATGTGTGTGTGTGTGTGTGTGTGTGTGTGTGTGTGTGTGTGTGTGTGTGTGTGTGTGTGTGTGTGTGCGTGTGTCTGCTGATGTGGGTGTTGTTTTGAAATAACAGTGGATGGCGCAGTGATGCAGCAGTAACATTGTCGCCTTGCAACAAGAGGTTCCCCAGTTCAAATCTCAGCTGGGGTACCTTCTGTGTGGTCTCTGCATGTATGCCCCACTTTCATGTGGGTTTCCTCCCATATTACAAAGACATGCATCTGGAGTGTTTTTCCTAGTCCTCTACTGAAAATTGACTCTGTTCCAAGTCGGACTTTCCTGGTTAACAAATGTTAAATAAAAAAATAGTGCATTCAGGGCTGCTGAGGTTAATTGCTATGTGTACCTCACCCAAGGAAGTCTTTATTGTTTTGGAAGGTTGCATTTAAGTGCCTCAACATATATGGATATATGTGATTGCTTTGAGTTGCATGTGGTGAGTTCAGCATGTGTACTACTAACAACCTTGTTGACATTAGGAGTGAATTTATGAGACAGTGTTTCCTCCAGTGACATTGTGTAAATACATGTCTCACATACAATATCAGTTTGCTTGAGAATGAACTCATTGTCAGTAAACATGAGGCAATTTCTATGTTGCATCAGGATGTCCATATCCAACAAGCTGGTAGGAAAGTTCAGATTCATGTCAACAGACACTTTTTTATTAATTAGACCATTGGAGTGAGACTATAAAGTAATGTTAGGCGTATACAGTTTGCAACTCAGTGGGAGCAGTACTTGTCTCTGCAAACTAGTTGTCCGGTGTGCAGCTAGTTATTGGTGAAATTTCAATGCTGCTTCTACAAGAAAAAAATTAGCTCAAGGTGATTGTGTCTATACATGGCATTGGCAAACACTTGAGGAGAAACTAATAAGTAGACCCTAATGATTTAGGGATGAAGTATTCAGGCAGATATTCTGAAGTTAGAAGCAAATCAAACAGTATTTACTGAAAAGAAAGAATTAGCTTGTCAAGAATGATGAAGAGAGGAGAGTTGCTTGAATTGCTATTGCCTGGCTACTGCTACTAGTGATGGTCTTACAACAGATTCACTCTGCTGGGATACAATACTCCTGTATTTCTCTCACCAGAAGCACAACAATGTCACCAATCCAAGATGAGAAACAGGCTGCAGCCTCTTTAATGATCCACAGTCTCATCTCAGATGATACAAAGGACTGTAGGCTTGTTGTATCCTTTCCTTGACAGATGCCTTTAATAGCAACCAGACCATCAGGAACGTCAAGCACAGACACTCACTACCCAACCAGAAACAGTCAGGAATCAATGCACTCTGCTCCTTCTCTTACCAGAAGCAAAATATAAGCACAAATTCCAAGCTGGTATCTATGAAGCAGTTATTAGGCTTTCCGGTGATCATCAATCTCCAGAAAATAATGTCCCTGTACTCCTTCACTAACCAAGAAAAAACAGAACCACTAATCCCAGGATGACTGCCAAGAGGCAGAATATGGGGTCTCCAGTAATTAGTGGTCTTGGAGTAGATATTGCAGATTTTAAAGGAATTATGGAAAAATTGGTTAATATCCTAAGAGCTATAGTGTGCACTAAGAAGTTATATATCAAAGAGGGGGTAACGTAAGCTTCTGCTTTCTAAGTGGAGAGCCACTAGTTTTAAAAGTGAAAGATGACTTGAAAGAGGATGGGCACTTTGCATTCTAGTTCTATGTAATATGGTGAAATGGCCAATAAATTTAAATAGGTGATGGGGAGTGTTTTCACAAAATGATGATTTTGTACTTACTCACAATAGCCAATGAAAGAGGAGAGGGAAGGACATACATGGTCAAATTAACATAAGGGGCAGACAAGGAGAAAGATAGTTGAGTGAAAAAAAATTAACTCCACAAGGGTGGGAGGATGTGGAAAAACTCAATTCATGTGTGATTAACAAGAAACACAGCTGTGGTCTCTTTCTTAATTTAAATGTGCAATTAAGAACAGAAAACAAGTAAAACAGTGTAATAAAAATAAATCACCACCATAACATCAACAAATAAATGCAATCTGAGGGTTATGCTGCTAAATGCTAGAAGTCTAAATCTCAAGATGCACTTGCTCGAAGCACTCCTCAAAATGGAGAGCATCGACATTTGTGCTGTAACAGAGACCTGGTATAAAGCAGCAGAAAGTATCCCTGAACTACCAGGCTATAACACATTCCACACCTTTCGGCCCTAGAACATGGACCAAAGCTCTAAAGATGGTGGTGTCTCCATATTCATAAAGGATATGCACACCTTGAAAACTAGTAGCCCAGCATAACGCATCGGAGATACTTCAGGTACAACTAACAGTGAGTAAGACAGTGATTCAGGTCGCAGCCTGCTATAGGTCCCCAACCATGTTCCAAGACTCACATTCCATGTTCCTAGGCACCCTGGAAACTATTAAGGTCTAACCTAACACTCTCATACTAGGTGACTTCAACTACCCCTCCATCAACTGGGAAAACTACTCGTGCATCAATACACTTGCCCAACGCTTCCTGGAATTTATTAATTTCAATGCGCTGGACCAGCTCATTCTTACCCCCACTAAAGGAAGCAACATCCTTGACCTGGTTATTACTAACATGGACAACCATTTCTCAACATAAATAGTCAATTGCTCCCTGGTTAGATCCAACCAAAAACTAATTACCATGGAAATCCACATCTCACCCACACCCCCAGCAAAGGTAACCACAATGAAAAACTTCTCCAAAGCTGACTTCGGGCTCCTAAAAACAGAGGTGGCTAACTTCACTGCACCCATGCAAATGGGAAATAGGTGCATGACTGCTGAATCATACACCAATGCACTGTACGAACATGTACATAAATGCATGGAAACAGCCATACCCAACAGAACCAAGACATGCTCCTCCAAAAAAAGGAAGCCAATCTGGTGGCCCACTTCCATTAACAAACTCTACAACAGAAGGAAGAAACTGTTGCAGAAAAAGTTGAAGTCCCAAGAATGGAAAAACTCCCTTATTAGCCTCAACAAAAAGTTGAGATCCCTCATCAAAACCCTAAAGCGAGCTATGAAGGCAGAATTGCAGCAGACACTAAAACAACCACAAAGCTTTCTAAAGTTATATCAAGACTCTCCATAGCAATATCAAGATTTGCTCTGAGTTACTGCACAATGGTACCTCCTATACTGAGCCAACAGATATTGTCAACATACCTGCCAACAGATTCAGTGCCAACTTTACCCCCCCCAAAGGAGCAATCACAATACCAGAAAAATGCCAGGCACCCAGCATTACTGCAGCACAGGTTAAAGCTGCATTGCCGAAGGCCAATAATACAGCTTCCATGGGACCTGACATTATCCTGGTCTGTGTTCTACATGAACTACAAAGTGAACTGGCACCCCCAGCTGTGTGCCCTGTTCAATCACAGCCTCACCTCAGGCTTTGTCCCTACAGAATGGCGCACTGATACAGTCATCCCTCTCCATAAATGGGAGTGACTACAGACCCTAGGAATTATCGCCTCATTAGCCTGATGAGTCTGATATGTAAGGCTATGGAGTGCATCATCATGGACCTAATTAACAAGGATATAGGGAATTGCCAAACTCTGGATCCCACAAAGTTTGGTTTTGTGAAGGGTAGATCATGTCTGCTCAACCTGGTTGACTTCTTTGAGTAAGTCACCAGAGATGTGCATGAGGACAAGGCAGTTCATGCAGCCTACTTCAAACTGACCAAGGCCTTTGATACCATTCCCCCCTCAGGAATTATTGATAAACTCACCAAACTTGGCATCAACTCCTATATCACTAGGTGGGTTGCAAATTGGCTCACAGGTAGAACCCACAGTGTGAAAGTAGCGGACTCCAAGTCAGACTGCTGACCAGTCATGAGTGGAGTCCCAAAGGGATTGGTCCTGGGTCCTCTCCTGTTTGGCATCTATTTCTCAGAGGTCTAGGCCAACATGGAGGGACTCTGGCTGAACACGTTTGCCAATGACTGCAAGCTGGGAGCCATTATTAACTCCCTAAGTGATGTAGACATCCTACAGAAAAGCCTCACTGAGACCAACGACTGGTGTTGAAACCATGTCCTTAAGCATAATGCCAAAAAATGAGTCGTCATTCCTTTGGGAAAAACTCAGTTCCCACTAATTACCACATTGATGGTAGCCCACTAAAAACTGAACACATTATAAGAGATCTGGAGACACAGGTTGACAGCAACCTCTCCTTCGACCACCACGTTGCCACTGTGGTCAGAAGGTCCTTCTATGTGGCACATCTCATTACCAAGGGTTTTGCAACCAGGAAGAAAGAGGTCATCATCTCTCTCTTCTCTTCCCTCATTAGACCAATCATCAAGTATAATGCCCTATTTGGCATGTACCTTGCTAAACATCTGTGGGTCTATATTAAAATCTCGAAGTCTGACAATATCGAATACAATATTCTTGACATGAGAATACCGAAAGCACACTACATCGAACGTTTAAACGGAAAATCTCTGTAGGGGAAGATTTCCATTTACTTCAATGTAGTGCATTCTTAGAGTTGGTATATTTAAGTAGGGCAGTGCGGGGGGTGCAATGGCGCTTGCCCACCTGCCTACACACTATTTAGTTTTTTTTTTTTAATTTAGTATTTTCTTTTTTTTTGGTTTCAATGGTTTAAGACTTCGATCAATAAAGTTCGATCTTTAGTGATTCGAAGTTTTAAACCTTTGAGATTATAATATAGACCCACACCTGCAACAGTTAGAAAGGCCACAGAAGTGCCTCATGAAGAGGATCCTAGACCTTAAACACATGCCCTACATGGACAGACTCAAAGACTCCTACTTTTCAATGTCTCATATCATCTATTAAGAGGCAATCTCTGCTTGACTTACAAAGCCAAGCCTGACCTAGCCCTGTTAGAAATGTTATAACTAAAGAAATCCCAATCCCTCCACACCACATGCTCCAGGGACCTTAACCTCATTACCACAATCAACAAAACATGCTGGGAGCTTAGATTCATAACCCAGTGACTGCCCATACTCTGGAATAGACTTCCCATACATGTCAAGCAGAGCACCTCACTGGCCCTTTTCAAGAGAAATCTTGATGAGTGGGTGGGAAATAGAAAGTTCACCCTGGATCACTCCAGTGGCTCTACTTGATAGAGGCACCAGGAACTAATGGCGACATTATGCCAGGGCACTTCTATGGGCTAGACTTGTAAAGGTTTCAGGGCCATTGGCCTAGTACACACCTATGAACCTGTTAACATATATGCAAAACAGAAGCAGGCAAAAAACAATACAAAATACAAGAAAGCAAAAACAAACTAACCTTTCCATCACAACAAGTTGTGGCAGAGTCTGGGTAAGCTTTTCAAGTAATGCCTTGAAATGTTTTATTTTATCCCTTAAATAAAAAGTTTAGTTCACAGCTGTACCCTCCTTTAAGGTAATTAATCTTAACTGACCTGTTCCAATTTCTGTTTGACTTATAAGACACAATGTCCAGTTAGACAATTGCACAATTGCCTTTGCAAGATGCTGAAAGTGTTTTGCAATGGACAGACTAAGCAGTCTAATGTGTAGAGTAATTGTGCAATGATTCACAGCTGTGTGTGGGTATATTAGGATTTGCCAAAAACAATAACGGAACTGCTCAGAAACATGGCTAGAGCACATAAAAGTTTAATAAAACACCATCAGTTTTAAAAACAAAGTTCAAACTGGTCAAAATACAAGGCTAGCACTTTCACATACAACTTTATGCTCCATCAGACCTAATGAGCTCAGTTCCAGTGTAGATTTAAATTTGGTATCAGAAATCCATAGACCAATCACTACTTACTTACGTAAGCCTCTAGATTTTAGAATGGGATTTAAAGAGACGGTATCATTTAATCTATAGCCTTTGTCTGATTGCAAGTTAATAATCCAGTGTGTCTCTAAAATCTCAGTTAAATTCTTAATATCACCTAACCTTTTGCTGGGGAAAAAAAACAACTGTATAACCTGGAAAGAGAATGTATGACTATCATTATTTCTTTCAACATGCCTGTGTAATGCATTACAAGATATGTGTCTTTTTATTTCACTATTATATTCTCTTATACATTCACTAAGTGTTCTTTTGTTTTTTCCAACATAATATGCTGGACGTACTCTACACTTTTGTTAAACATATCAAGTGCTTACTTGAAGAATCAGCATATAGATTAAATCTGTAAATTTTACCAGTCATAGGATGTTTAAAAACATTTCCATTCTCAATATATATGCAACTGGCACAATTTCTACATTTAAAAGTGATCACCTTTAGAGATGTTAATCGACTATCATTATTATTCTCATAAAAGAGTACACTTAAGGGTTTTCCTATTTTTAAAAGTAAAAGATGGAGTATCTCCAACTAACTGTTTAATTTTCTCATCAGCTATTAATATGTACCAGTTATGTTTAATAATACTACATACATTAGTAAAATCTGAAGAAAAAGAATGCCACCAGCCTTAACTTATTATTACTATTATTTGAAATAAATATGTCAGATTGCTCAGATGTCAATGAAGAATTAGCCTCATTGATCCTAAAATAAGGATGTCCCTTATTTAACCTATCAGCACCTTTGTAGAGTCAAAGTATGATTAAATTAATTCAAGGAACAACCTCTTTCACCTAATTCCTTACCAAATAATGACAAGGACATATTACATGCAGCATCTTTACTAGTTAATTTTGAAATATGTGTAGCTTGACTTTTCACAATATTTCTAAATGTATAACCTGGATGCAAATTAGTTCTTTCAACTAATGTATTTTCCTACACTATTTCATATATAACTGACTGGTGATCTTAAAAGCAGTTTCCCTAGTTAACTTATTATCTAGAAAATGTATGTAATCCCTTGAGTATTCCAAGGAGAAATTTAGAAATGATGTAGTGGAATGTAGGTGACATTCAAGATTTCTAAGTCACCTGATCAAATTATACAAATATCATCTACAAATCATTTATAGTAGCTAATATAAGTAGAAATATTAAATTGTTCAAAACATGCTGTTCTTCCCAATATGTCATGACAGGGTTTGCGTATGAATTAGCACAGGGGTCCCCATAGATACTCCTAATTTTTTTAAATAATAATAGTCCTTATATAGGAAAATATTATTTTTAAAAATCAATTAAAGTAATTTTATTATCAAAGAAATCTTCATAGTTGACATATTACTATGTACCATAGCATATTATCTAACATATTCAAGTCTAATGTCATTTGGTATAATGGCAAATAATGAATTTACATCTAGGGAAACAATACAAAACTCCTAGATGTTCATTGCTAGCAAAAAAGATAGAAATTGAAGAAAGAAATTGCTTGGTATCCCTAAGAACTGTATCAGATTTTTCTATAACTGATTTCAACTGTGCATTTACATATATAGAAAGAGGTTCAGTAAGCCACCCATTCCCTGAGATTATAGGTCTCAGGGGTGAGTAAAAAAAAAATATGAATTTTAAGTAAACCCCTTATTATAGGTACAACTGGATTCTCTACCAAAATATTCATATAATTCTTTGAAAATACTTCTCATGATAAAACTATCATATAAATCCTTCTTCTACTATTTAATAATATTAGTTACATCTTTCTTATTAATTTCTTTATAAATTGTATCATCTGATAACAGGGTAAGCATCTTTTATTCATAAAAATCACTATTCATCACAACAATTGCTCCGCCTTTATTGGGAGATCTGATGGTTAATTGTTTATTATTCTGTAAACTCTCAAGTGCTATGTATTCATCCTTGGACATATTCTTAAAACATCTGTTCTTAAATATTAAACCATTATTTCTATATTCAATAAAATCCCTCTCGCATGCTGTAGAAAATGCTTCTAGAAGAGGATTTAAGTGTTGAATAAATGAACATTGTTTCTTAAAATTATCATTAACCTGTTCAGATCTATTAAACATAAATTTCCTCCTTAAATTTCTCAGGAACAATTTAATATCAATAATAGTATCACAAATATTGCTATGAATGGCAGGTGTGTAAGAGATTCCCTTACTAAGAAGCTTCCACTCTGCATCATTCAAAACATAATCAGACAAACTGTAAACAAATGAATATCCTTGGTGTTCCACATTTCCTTCAATATGGGAAGCTGTGTCTGATCTATTGACAGTGCTCGGCCCTTTCTTTCTTGACTCACTGATCTTGTTGCCCTTAAAGTTTTTTTATAGGCAGTGGAATGCTGGAAAAAAATTTAAACTGTTAATATCAGGAGGAGATGTTTTTCTCCTTACACTGCCAGTTTGTAAATTAACAAAAGAAATGTCCGTAACAGCTGACACAGATTCATTTCCTGGGCCACAGGGACAGTTCCAAATGAATGAGTCTCTTCTATCTTCTTAGAGGATGGATCAACCAGGCACTTTTAAAATCTCCTCCATGTAAAAATGTTACCATTCTTAAAGTCTTCTTTTTTTCTGGTTAATTTGCATTTTTCTGTATCTGCAATTTACTTTCATATAAGGCTACATTGTTAACTAGCTCTTCAATAGCTAATGGAGCCACTTCAGGATATTTATCAAAAAGAGTTTGTTGTGTATTTTCAACTAAATGTATCAAGTCTTTCTCCATTGGTAGAAAGTAATCTATTAATAGTTTAATATATCCAAAGCGAGTATCTAAATTCATACACTGCTATTTAGTCAGTAAATCTGGATAATATTGACCATAGGTCAGCATCTTATATAATCCCAGTCCACATGGTATAACCTTAAAGTGGAGACAAGCCTCCAGATTTAATCTTTGCCACTGTAGCCTTTTTTTAAATTCAGAACTTCATTTTCCAAATCCTTTAATAAATTATCAAACATCTCAGACTCGGAGACCATATGCTTTGTTGTCTATAAGCATTAACATATTCACACTGTAATAAAATAAAATTGCTAGTATTACTAGATGCATTAAATACACAGAAGAGGGTTATCCTCAAGTTTAAAATTAATGCCTTCAATCATGTCCAGTGTAAAATAAAATATAACACTAGCAGCAATGTAGAATGTATTGTACAAGGTAAACCGAACAGGTTGCAGACAGAATCCACCAAAACAATAGAAAAAAACTGCTTGGAAACAAGGCTAAAACATATAAAAATATTAATAAAACACCAACAGTTTTAAAAACAAATAAACTGGTCATAATACAAGGTTAGTGATTCCACATACAAGTGTATGCTTCATCAGACCTATATTAGGATTTACCCAGAGTTGGTGTGGTTTAATCAGAAGGGTGAAGACAGGAAAACAAGAAACAATGTTTTATGCTTACCGAATGATTTATAAAAATCAGTGCATGCCAAGATTACATATATTCCTCACTCTGAAGGAGGTATAGGACTCCTCAAAATTGATTACATGTATAAATATACAGTAATGGGACTACATACATATCAGCTGGCCTCGTCAGATCTAAAGTGAAAGTTTTAAAACATGAGGAGAAGAAACCTAAGATGACCTCTCTGCTTAATTTAGCAGAAGCATTCTGGTGTCAACCAGGAATGGATATCAAGGCATTAGTTGTCAAAAATCAGACAGTAACTGAATGTGCCAAAAAATAAAGGAATGAATATGTAATCAGAAGGATCAGATAAGAAGGAAAGAAATATGGAAAAGGCATACATACTGGGGCAAGTATACCCCCCTAATGTTAGGCTGTGTCCAGATGTGACACTCTTCTGTTTTGTAGCAAGAAAGAACAGTGCAGCTGTTGAGGAAGGAGATTTAGAGAGTGTGGACCTTATGTCTGAATGCAATCTATGTATGTATATATATATATATATATATATATATATATATATATATATATATATATATATATATAAATATATATATATATACACATATACATGCATGTCTACAGATATACACACACACACACACACACAGATATACAGACACACACACATGTGTATATATATATATATATATATATATATATATATATATATATATATATATATATATAAATAAAAAAAAATAATATATAGTATATGTCTACATATAAACACACACACACACATACATATTTATATATATATATATATATATATATATATGTATGTATATATATATATATATATATATATATATATATATATATATATATATACATTTTCCCTACTGTTGAATGACTGTGCTGCATGATATATTTGAGAAAACATCACACATATCTATACACACACATATACAGTTGTAAGCAGGTACAAAATGGACAGTTAAGTCTGGTGTGAAATTTATGTTGGGAACACATTTACCTTTGTTTGTGAAGGTGAGTGTGGGATGTTGGGAGAAGGATAGCAGGTATATTTGGGGAGGTAGGTTGGGTTGGAAGACAGACAAGACAGCTTACAGGGGTGGCATATGACACATGTGGTGGGTAAACACTTTGGATGGGGAAGGGTGTTTGGAAAGTGGAAGCCCATGAGCCCTCAAATGGGAATAGTGGGACCAAGGTCCCCACCCATGGGCAGTTACCACTGCACCTTTACTTTCCTGAAGGTGGCTAAGCTGGGGGCTTAGCAGGAGGAGCATGCAGACCCTGTAATTGTGTATTGAGGGCCTCAAGGTGGTGTAGCTTATCTCCCACTTCTGTAACAAACTGAAACCACAAAGAAGGAAAGACGGAATCCACACTGTGTAAATTTAGCGCTATCATTTTTTAATAAAAACTTCTTCAGAATAGCAAACAAACAGCAAACAACACAGGACTGACCCATTTTATATCCCACAACCACCAAAAATATTAATTGATGACATCATAATTGATGAATTAATTAATTAATGTATGAAAGATACATTAAATACATATTTTTATCATAAAATGACTAAAATAATCATGTACTTTATCAAAACTAGCTTGCAAAATTCCTAAAATCTATTATATGAAAGATGTATGTATGTATAATGTGTAATGTGAAAAACATTTTTCATAATTATCTTTTATATGACAATTTTTCATAGATAACCTTCCATTTTGTGTCTAAGGACAGAACTGATAGAAATACTAGTATTTAACCCTGGGAACTGTGCTGCATTAGTTTTTAACTGCCATCTAAGTTCCCTATTTTCCAAATAATCATTCAGGGGACCCCCTCTATCCCCCAATGTAACTTGTTCAAGCACTGAAAATCTAAAATTATGTCCTGTGTTACTCTTAATATGGCTAGATAGTACATTTTTCATATCCTCCTTGTTAATGTCGTAGAAATGTTGGTACATTCTACTCCTAAGGGCATTGACTGTCTTACCAATGTAAAAACAGGGACACTCAGTGCACATCCCTATGTACACAACAGCCTTACTACTACAAGTGTATTTCTTTTTGTAGGTGTATTTCCCATAATTAGGAATATATAGTTCCATCCCTTCCAAAATGTGCTTGCATTGTGAGCAAAACCCACATTTGTACATACCCCTGGTCCCGGGGCAACCTTCTTGTGCTCTTTCTAGCATGTTTTTAATAGTCGTGTCCTTTTTGTAAACTATATTAGGACTTATTCCTACAATATCCAAATACTCCTTGTTGGTACTAAATAAATTCCAATTTTGTTGTATTATGTTACTAATATTTGTAAACTGCTGATTATAATTAAAAATAGCAGCTCTATTAAATGTTTTATTTTCCATTCTGTGTTCCCCTTCAAAAGGAATATCAGACCCTTTTCCTAATAAAGGGACAAATATTCCTTGTTTCCTCTTGGTTACTACCTCTTTTAAAATAGTGTTGACAAACCCTAATGTGTACACTCTACTTGTCAACATTCCTTTTAAGGTGTGAATTTGATCTAAAAACTCTTGATGGTCAGACACCATCCTTGCCAATCTCACTCCCTGCCCTTTTACCAGTGCCTTCTTCTGATGGAGGGGGTGAAAACTGGTAAAATGCAAAAGTGAGTTGGAATAAGTAGGTTTTCTAAAGATGGTAGTTTCAAAACAATTATTAAATCTATTTTTATTAATAGTAATGTCCAAGTAGTCAATTTTATCATGTGATATAGTATGTGAAAATTCTAGAAAAGTTGTACTTTCTTTAATATATCCGAGGAATTCATTTAATAAATCCTTACTCCCATTCCATAAAATAACTATATCGTCTAGGTACCACCCATAGTATTTCCAAAGCTTTTCATAGGGGCTAGTAAAAATATATTCTTTCTCCCAAAATGCTAGGACTAAGTTAGCAAAAATGGGTGCACAAGTAGCCCCCATAGCTACGCCTTTACATTGTTTAAATAGTTGTTCTTCAAAAACAATGATATTGGTGTCCAAAATAATTTCCATGAGGCTCCTGATCGTAAGTATCCTATCATGACCCATTTCAGTGTAACGACATAGGTATGAGTAAAACCATTCAATACCGATGTCGTGGGGGATGACAGAAAACAAATCCCTGACGTCTATAGTTACAAAAATAAGGTTGTGATTGTACATACTTTTATTAATCTTTTTCAATAGGTCCCATGAATCCTTGACAATCCAATTACAGTTGCATAGTGTATTTTTCAATTGTGTATCTATAAATTTAGCTATAAAATAAGTTTTTGATGCTTTCGCATCAACTATGGGTCTAAATGGGGGGTTATTCAAATCTTTATGTAATTTTGGTATGCCAAAAGAGGTGGCAATCTTTGGGCATTTAACTTCCATATATGACCATTCGTCTAGTGTAATTTGTCTGTTTAGAAGAAGTTCTTCCAACATTATATCCACTTTCCTATATAAAATGTTTTTCTCATTGATATTAATCTGACAATACGTGTCAGTATACAAAATCCCAAACATTTTGTTAATATAGGTGTTTTTATCCATAATTACTAACCCACCCCCCTTATCTGGTTTCATGATACTTATTGATTTATTTCCACATATTTCCTGTAATAATTTCATCTCATTTACACTTAAATTGTTTTCTGCCTGAAATACCCTACCAGTGTCCTTAAACATCATATGGATATCATGTTCACACATCTTTTCAAAAGTCTGCACAATCGGACACAAAGGGGGATTAAATGAACTAGGTTTTTTACATACATCTACACTGCTGTTGTCAGAAACGCCTTCTTTAAAACAAAATTGGAAATTTAACTTTTTCTTTTAAAGTTTTAAATCTATCAAAGCTTCATCCAGACCTCCTTTTCTACAAGGAACAAAAGAAAGGCCTTTTTCAAAAATATCAGCAATGTCATTACTTAAAGTACACACACTGTAATTGTATATGTTAAAAATCACAATTTTTGTTCCAAATAATCTGAAACTAACTCTCCTCTATGTTATTAACATCACATAAAACATTACATAAAACATTTTCCACACTCACTTCCTCAAGTGGATTAACCACAAGTGTTTGTCACAATACATTTGATTGATCTAATACATTAAAATGTTCTAATACATTCTCCCCCTCCCCCTGTAGTTGAAATTGTGTTGTCCCATTCCCCCTCTCTGGTTCTTTAGCCTTTCTGACCTCCTCAGGGGGGGGGGGTTCTAAAGGGTTGATATCAGAGTCCCTGGTGTCAGGTGTTTGATAATTATCACCACCAAATTCTCTATCAGGTACATCACAGTAATTATTGAACCTGTTTTGACTCAGGGGGAGTGGAGGATATGATCTGTGTTCAGCATAATCCTTTCCATCTCTTTTTAACTTTTTTTCTTTTTTGCTTTTTAACCCAATTATGTATTGATCTACATTCTTAAATATGTTGTCATACTGTACTTTATAAAAATTAAAAAGTAAATCTGATTCAATACTGTTGTTAACATGCTTAATGTTCTCATTAAGATTTACCATTTTTTTGTCGTTCTCTTTGATAAAGCAGTCCAGAAGCTCACATCCATGTCTATTGAACATTTGTATCAGTTCGAGATGTAATTCTGAGTTCTCCCACTTCTCTGTGGAGCTCCCTATGTACCAGACCCTGGACCTGACTTCAGGTGACAGGATCCTGTCTGTGTGTGCTCCCAGGGTGGGGTCAAGCACCATCCCTGGAGGTGGTTCCACTTGAAGGTAGTGCAGGACCAGCAGATAATGAGGTCCCGGGGTGGGTCTCAGATGTGCTATGGCCTGCTAACATGGCCAGATGAGGTGGGAGAGGTGGTTCTGCTGGGAACAACCTTCACGAACATGCTATCATGTCACAGTTTTAGAACATATGTGGGTAGTAACAGTCCACACAATCCAGGATTAGTTATCACAGCATGCATAGATATCCCCATTAACACAAAACACCAGATTTGGAGCAGTTGCATAGCAAACACATGCATATATGGAACCATAGTGGCCCTTACAATGGCATGCAGGTGACATTGTTATCAAAAGGCCACCAATGATAGTGTTTCAACATGGAAAATAACTAGAAACACATTTCAAAATTTGTTGTACAATACGATATATGTCCCAACAGTAGGTTTGCTGTAAACATACCCATTGAGTAGTGTGTTCAGATTATTGTGGCAGATATGGTGTGGGGGACAGAGATGTCAATTAACAACTATTATATCCTTGCAGTATGAGGTCCTCAGTAGTTTTTTTTTCCTCTTTATGTCTTTCAGGTACCATGTCTAGAGAGCCCCTTCCAGTGTATTCCCCCAAGGAAAATGATGTTATCGTTAACTACCTGGTGCAGTACCACCATACCCTCTTTAGCCGTACAGCCCATGATCTGCAGGAGAGGACTGCCCTGTGGAATGAGCTCACCCACAGGGTAAACAATGTCAGCCTGCATAACCACAGTTATGAGCAGGTCTGACATTGCTGCACTGACCTCCTCCACCACACCCATCAGTGTGCTGTTGCAGTTAGGAGAGACCAACTAGCCACAAGTAGGGGTCATGCCAGCCAACCGCCCCGACACATGCTGAGGAGCTCTTCGCAAGCCTTGGGGCACCTGCCCACCAGCAATGCCAAGAACCAGCTGATAGCATTGTGGAGGTCGGTGCTACCTACACAATGGACGAGAAGGGTGCAGGTAAGGCCACAGGGCACATCAGTAGACTACTGTTGCTTATCCATCTGCATCTGTAGAGTTTAATCGTGCATATGTGAGATAAAATATATGTAGTTTGTTGTTGCATTGTAGTAATAAACAGATGTGCATAATCTGTAGTATTGTGGGTTTGTACTGCTGATGTACTGAAATGCTGCTCCGACCCTGTACCAATGCCACAGGTGTGGCTACTGACATCACATCTCTCATACAAATATGTAGGTCCCTCTGATATACCTCTGTGGCAGTAGCCTGTAGCTGGTGAGTATGGTGATTTTTGTTCAGGTTTGCCAATGTTATGGGCATGGTATTTGCCATGCATACATTTAACACACCTACCCATAATGCATGCTGCACATGTTCACTTATTGTTGCTGTGAATTGCACTGCATCACAGTGGTCACCATGGTGGCATATCTGAAGGGTATGTAAGAGTCTTGAAATATAACTAACAGTCTGTCATTGCAAGATGTGTGCACAGAGATGAACATAATGGTGGGACAAATGGCCTACAGTAGGAACATGTCTGAAACATTGCCCTTATACAGTGGCTACAACAGTAGATACCACTATTACAATGGCAAATGTTACACATCTACACAACAGCATATCACAGTACTACATTCCACAACCCTTACAACCTGCAATGTGATCCTAACATGAACAATGAATGTGTAATATAGAATCCTATGTTAGGACAGCAAATATGGGGAATACATACCTTAACAAACACTGGAAGCATATGTGTGCACACACTCCAAATAACATATTGTGGAAGCAGCTTTTGAGGTACTGACAGCATTCACTTTTAATGAGTATGCACATTCCATCAAGTACAGGTCCTCAGTGTCACACCAAGAAATGGTCTGCTGTCCAAGACATATGTCCATGACATTTGCCCACTCACCTGCACCAGAGGCAGTCATGGCCTGTACACATCTTACAAACCATGGAATGGATCCCATATCCAACAGGTTGCACTCAGGAGTGGGAGATGTAGCCTTATCTCACCATTACATATGCCATGGCAAACAATGCAGACAGTCATGTATGTGATGAGGAAGTATGGGACAACATTAATGTAGAAACTAAACAGATGGCCATCCAAGACAGATGACGACACATGTTGCAAACTGGCCATGGAGGCTGCCTAGAAACATGCCGCAACACTGGCTTAGTTGCAGGAATGTCTAGCAAGTACTGGCTGTGCACTACCTGTGTCAGCAATCACCTGGACTCTGCATAAGTGTGGCCTATGGGTTAGGGTAATCAGATGGGAAAGCTGTTCCACAGGAAACATCATCTAGAGCTCTCTACAGGTAGCATATGCATAACATCAAAAGTCCCCCAAAGGCATGTGTTGCAATGTGTAATGGTATACCAAGACTAAGTTCAAAACCTAAAGGCAGTATTAATAAATATACATGTGCTGCACAAGCAACACCTCACTCCACCTCAGGACCACCATCCCCATCTGTACCTTGCTGGTGCCAGTGTACACCTGTATGTTTGCCATTCATTAGCAAGAACTAGGCCAGTACACATGGTGTTCTGAATTTGGGACACTGCAAAATGGCACTCATGTGTGGCCCATGGTTGACAAGCATCTGCAAAAAGGCTGAGGATAGGGAGAGATTTCATCCTGAAACACAACAGTGAACTGAAGCAGACATCCAAAGCTTGCTAAGACATAGCCCTGACTCCACAGCAATAGTGAAGGCCCTGTGTGACCTCCAAGGGCTGTGCACATGAGCTGACCTTGCAATCTGGCAGAGTTGGGGGACATTTGTAGGGCGGAGTGACCAAATAATGGCAAGTAAAGATGGGCCATGCTAGTATACAAATTCCAGGAATAGAGACTGCTGTAGATCACTTAACAGGTGCTGCAGCAAACCATCATGTTAAGGGTGTGCACACTTATGCAACCCACATATTGTATGTATCCTAGTCAACATCTGCACAACTAACACATTTGTTTGATACTGCATTTGATTTCACATGTCATGTGTCATATATCAGGTGTGTGTAATATTAACATATGCAGTATTGTGGCCCCATGGCATATCAGGGAAGAGGGTGGCATGTCAATAAGGGTATGTACACTCCCCATAGCCCCAGTAAGCTTTGGAGGTTGTCAGTATAATTGGATTTTATTGCTCATACATGCACTGCTGATGATGAAGATATGCAATTTGAACATCAGGCATTCACTATTTACATCTGTCCTCATATCAACCCAGGTATGTGTCAGACAAACACATAGGGGCTGTGATCAACAGAGCAAACATAACTGCCACACATATACACATTCAGCAATTGTGTGTACACTTGTGAGGTATGGTGCAAAGTACATGGCAGGGTGCTGAACAGGTGCACAGCAATACTGTGTGCATAGGTGCAGTGTGTTCAAGGGGAAGGGGCATCATCTACTAACACAACTCATGCATCACAGAGATGTAAAATGTTAGGAACAGGGATTGAGTATAGCTGCAGTGCATGCTGTTGAGTGCCATATGTCATGCATGTTGACAGTTGGATAATGAGAGGTCTGTGTAATATCTTTGTGTCACCTCACCTGTAAGGCTGTGTGTGTGTGTGTGTGTGTGTGTGTGTGTGTGTGTGTGTGTGTGTGTGTGTGTGTGTGTGCGCGTGTGAGTGTTTGTGTGTGCGCATGTGTGTAGAGGTCAGCAATGATGTACAGGTCTTAAAGTACATTTTCTGTTTTCCCCTCACAGGTGGCGAGATGGGTCAGGGTTCCTCCTGCAGGCAAACTGATGTTAGTGTCCATACAGACTCTGACAATGATGATAGGTATGGTGAGGCACAGGTGGGGTTGTCAGGGGCTGAAGCTGTGCCATCGATTGACATCCCACTGTTATCCACCCCATCCCTGCACACAGTCACATTGCTTATACATACCCCATCACCAGAGGCCATAGATGAGGAACAGTTGGCAGGTGGTGGCATGGGGCAGGACAGTGTGGGTACTATGGCAAGTGTATCTGTACACAGCAGCCATAGCCAGATGACCAGCAAGGTACCACACAGGCAGAAGTACAGGGGTGCTCATAGGAGGGCTGCTCACCATCCTGCCCCTGGCAGAAGCGCCACAGTAGGTGTCACCAGTTGCACATTTTGGGCCATCATGGAGGCACAGGCATGTATGGAATGTTATATCAGACAGGGTCTGAGGCTCCAGAGGGCTACTCATTCTGCTATTATTGACAACATCTGTGATCTTGCAGGTGCCCACTGTTATTTTGCAGAGGTCTGGGATAGATGGTTGGGTGAGATGGTGGGAAACCTCGACTGTGCAATTTCTGTGTTAGAGCATATGGTGGGAGAAGGGTGACAGCCACATGGACATAGGTCAGCAACACCAACAGGTGGAGGTCGACGTGGACATGCAACAAGTCAGAGCCACTCCCGTAGTGGCAGTACCAGCACCAGCACTGAAGAGGGGGTGCTGTCCACACCACAACACAGCAAGCCATGTGCATGTCACCCTGGCTGGTCCCAACAGGGACCTGGATCTAGTGGACATGTGTCATCATCAAGAGAGAATAGCATATCTGGCCTTGCACCTGGTAGTGCCCATGGAACCCCTGGCAGGCACACTTCTCATGTCTGTGGCTGCAGACAGTGAAGTGCACACCTTGCCATGTACGGTCTGCAGCTGTCCAACAAACCCCTGTACAGGGCAGCCACATGACTGAACTGCATGCACACACACACACACACACACACACACACACACACACACACACACACACACACACACACACACACACACACACATCACCAACACAGCTAGGGCACCTCCATACCTACACACACCACATCTGCACAGCCCAATTAATAATGAAACTACCTACCACACACATATTATGTCAACCAAATGGCTCAGCCTAGGTCTCTGGCAAACCCACAACACACCCTGTGCATATGATGATACCTGTGCCACATCCCTGTCATCCATACCATCAATGCAGGGATAAGCTAACATGGTTCTGATGCACAGGGTGAATGTACTAAGGTGTAGCAATGTAATGCTGTGTAACATGTTTTCAGCAGGAAAGTTTAATGCTTACATGTCTGGATGTGTAGCTGTCCAGCCATAATGCATTATAGCTGTTATTAACACTGACCGATAGTGGTCTCCATAATGTATTCAGTTTGTGTTGTAGGTGTCTGTGTCAGCAGGATGTTGGTCTGCTGTTGTTTCCTACAAGGGGTATGGCACTGTGGTGACACACTGACTCTGTCATATCCTGGGTACAGCTGAACACAAGTAACAGGTAATAAGAGTTACTGCATGTGCCACATGACTGATAGGTCTGAGGGGTGTATACAGGTCAGTGTATGGTGGCTGATGTCAGCAGCCCTTCTACAGTTGACAATGGTGGACAATGGTAAGTGTACTGGGTGGCACACACCACATGCTTGTGTATAACACACACACACATACACACACACACACACACACACACACACACACACACACACACACACACACACACACACACACACACACACACACAGAGACTTTGGTGTTGATGCAATACACAGAGAATACTGTACACATGGATGTACTTAATTTTGCAGTGAACCCATTTTAACCTGTGTAATCTCACCAAGACATAATAGGCAAAATAACACATCAGTAAATAATCAGTCTGCTATTTTAATGTCATCAACAATGGTACTGACAGGGTATACGTCCCCTTCCCAAATATAGTGCAATCCTGGCATTGGTAAACATAGGTGTGCTGGTGTGGTTGGCACAGCCCTACACTTGGTAGGGTGTGGGGTGGTGTAGAGGCGCATATAGTGTGAGTGATGACTACCTAACCTGTTAAACACTGTACAGTATTATAGCAGACTAAGCATGGGGATACACACAATAACCCAATGAGGTTGGCTGTGTCCACAACATTAACAGCCAATTATATATACCGACTCCAGTATCACTGTACAGTTATACAGTGGAGAAGAGGGCATTTACACATCTACTACTAGTTTTGATGGAGTGAATTTCCATGACATGATTCCTTTGAAATGTTAGCATTTGCCAGTCAGTTCTCAGACAGATGACCTTCTGGGACATGTATATTCTGCAAACTGAAGTAGATCCCTTCACATACACACACACACACTTACTTGGCAACACTGAGAGTAGAACCCCTACCTAGGTACCTATTGCTACTAATGGGTTTGGCCTTAATTGCACACACCATATGGTTTTTAGGATGATGTATGTCCCATGTCTCTTGTTAAGTGAGGAACATCACCAGGCCTTGTACAGTATGGTACTGGGGGATATACTAGGTGTTAATGGACAATACATAGTATGCCATACTGTCATATACACATTGACAAACACATAGCAGTCATAGAGACATCTTAGAGACCTGGGTTTATCAGTGCTAATGACCTTGTCAGTGAGTCCACAGCACATGCATCATTGGGCTGGATAGTGCACTCAGTTGCCTATATGGTTTATGGTGACAGTGGTCTTCATACAGTGGACCTTGGCTCATGTACTGGAGGTACTATGGTGTAAAGACAGTATACCCAGCACCCACATCCCACATTGTATATTTTACTCACATACATACCCACAATCACACATTGACCAGGACTGCAATACAACCCCTTGTCTATATCACCAGTTCTACTACATGGATATGCATTTATTGCATATGCCACAGGGATAGTAGGGTGATGGTTTGTCATGGCTCTCCTAATTCTCAGCAATGCACACTGACACATGTGTCAGTACTGGGGTCCATAAGTGCAGGTGTTCCTAGGTGTGTACCAGGATATTGTCCATGGAGAGATGTTACAGATAATTTGCACACAGCACATGCATCATTGGACTGGATAGTGTACTCAGTTGCCTGTATGGTTGATGGTGAAAGTGGTCCTCATAGAGTGGACCTTGGGACATGTACTGGGGGTACCATGGTGTAAAGACAGTATACCCAGCACCCACACCCCACACTGGATATTTTACTCATTAAAACCCATGATAATACTCTGACATACCCACAATCACACATTGACCAGGACTGCAATACAACCCTTTGGCTATCTCATCAGTGCTACTACAGGGATGTGCATTTATTGCATATGCCACAGGGATAGTAGGGTGGTGGTTTGGCATGGCTCTCCTAATGTCAGCAACATCACTATGCCTTATACTGTATGGCCAGGTGTATTGTATTTGGAGAATGTGGCCTCAGAATGCTGTATCCTACAAATACACACAATTGCACACATACAAGACAGGACTCAGAGGGTAACCCATGCCTATCTAGCCATTTTTACAGCAGTGTTGTGCTGGTACTGCAAGCTCCAGGTAGCCCATACATTGAAGAGTGTAACAATGTGCATTTAATGTGCATTACAGTAGCAGCCATTTCTAACTATGGCAATGGGGGGTGTAGTGTGTGACAAGGTCCTCAGGGTATTATCAACTGCAGGTTTACAAACACACAGACACTGTTTTTCTCAGCAATGTACATTGACACAGTTGTCAGTACTGAGGTCCATAAGTGCAGGTGCTCCTAGGTGTGTACCAGGATATTGTCCATGGAGAGATGAGAAGAGTAGAGAATGTGGGTACAGTGGTATCATGCCACCTGACATTTGTCAGCAGGCCATCTATCAACTGATGCCATGTGAGTGATCCTCAGGGTAACAGTTACATGCAACATCCAATCATCTGGTTGTCTCTTGCAGAGGGCCATTGAGGTTCTCCAATTGACATGTATGCAACATATATTACATAATATGGCCAGTGTCTAGTTGGAGACCTGCACCCAATCATGTTCTGTTGACTGTGGTAATCTAGTTGAGGTATCCATGGCATGTGGCACATACAGGGTGGGGTTTCCTAGCTGTGGTATTCATAACACACCTGGGCAGACATGTCAGTGTCAGTCAAGCATAGATTGCCTGTGAGCAGCCCAGCTGGATACCTGACATCTGCAAAAATGTACAGAGAACAGACAGAAATCAGCTACCCAACAGGTTATGCATTAGGATTAATGTTTTGACAGATAGATGTTGGACACTAATAGGTATGCCATTACCACATGCCAGAAGCCCTCAATGACAAGTCCTATACACATAGTAGTCTACAGTTAATATCCACATATTAGATAAATATCCCACAGCAAATACTTAATGACACACAGCTCACACACCAATAACATGATAGTCAGTACTCAGAGTCCAGCTTTGCATGCAGGTGTGTATGGTTCCAGTACTACAATCTGCAATCTACTCTTACTTGGGAAAGCACTGTTAACAGTAGTAACGTAATGATACAATACATTCAAGTGTGACTGCATATAAGCTGGAATATTACCCATGTATGAAACACATACAAAAGGAAAAGATTGTTGTAATTGCCATATATACTCAGGTTTCCCAGACAGTATACTCACACCCCTTGCTACTGTAATGCCAGCACATAGAAGCATGTTATGTACATGAAATTAAATACACTTATTAAATATGTCATTATTCTGCTATTTTATCAGACTAGAATGTGATCAGTGGTTACTAAAGCTAAGCTGTGCTTAACAGGTGTAACCATTGCTTAAATGTAAACGCTAAGCTGATTTGTGCACTGGTAAGTGAAGCCTACACAGTGTAATCACCTATTCATTTAACCATACTTTAGCAGTGCTTACCATCAGGCAAACCCACGCAAACTTGCTTACAGCTGCTCAAAACTGCCTTAACCACTCTGTATCCAACAGTCCTTGTGCTTAGCAACAAAATAAACAGCCTTTGCAGGTCTTGAACACAGGACTACATACACTAGAATCACAGCAGTTAACCACTAAGACATCACAGCTGGGAAGACATTTGTTGTTTTTTTTAATATATCTGTCAGTACACATACTGAATAGTAGTGAACAACTGCTCTGACTTGTAAAATTTTGTAGTACTTGTTAGTGAAAATAGTGTTGAATCAGTATGTTGTTATATCTATATAAACAGATATCAGATAAATATGGTGCAATACATCTGGGAAGGTATATACAACACTCATGTTGACACATAAGGATATATATATATATATATATATATATATATATATATATATATATATATATACATATGTAGATATATGTATACATGTAAATACACATGTATATTTATACATGTATTTATATACATCTGTATATTGCTTTATATATATATATATATATATATATATATATATATATACATATATATATATGTGTGTGTGTGTATATATATATATATATATTCATATACAGATCTGTCTAGCTAACACGGCTTTAAGAAAATGGGAAGAAGACCACGTATACAACTCGGAGTTCTACAATGACATGGGGTGCTACTTCCGTTTCATTGACAACATCTTTTTAGTTTGGAATGGGACCCCCCAGAAACTACAGGACTTCCTAGACCATATCAACAGCAGCACCAGCTTCCTCAGGTTCACCACCAAAACCAGCCCAATACAAGTCGAATTCCTGGACCTGCTCCTTTCCAAGAACACCAGCAGCAACGAATTCAACCACAATTTGTACAGGACACCTACAAAAGTAAACATTTTACTCCACAGCAGCAGAGTGCACCCGTACAAGCTCAAAAGAAACGTGTTAAAATCACAGGGACTCAGAATCTCCAGAATCACCAAAGACCTTAACGATTTTCTCCACAACATTAAAGACCGGTAAAATGATTTCCTGGTCAGATGTTACACAGACAGGACTCTGCACCAGATGCAGGACCCCATCATGAACAACAGAAAGGAAAAAACATTCATACTTCAACAGAGCCTTGGGACTAAAAACAGGTATGAAAACAAATATAGGCTCAACTTTATTTTACATTTCTCCACAGACTATAAGAACATACAAAAGATCATCCATGAAAACTGGACTATCATCACTTCAAGCAGATCTTTTGGACACATCTTCCCTGAAGCACCAGGGTTCACGATGAAAAGAGGACCCAACCTAAAAGACCACCTCGAGAGACCCCCACCAAGACAACTCGACAGATACGGCACCTATCCGTGTAGCGACTTATCCCCCTGCTTCTAATGTAAATACATGGCAGGCACAGACCGCTTCTACTGCCCCAACAACAAAAAAACAATAACCACAAGAGAATTCGGAGGCTGCAACACAGAAGGTGTTGTCTACAGAGCAAACTGCGGCAAATGTCAAGCCTTCTATGTGGGCAAGACCATCAATGCCCTCAAAACCAGGATTGCCAAACACCTATAAGACATCAGGCACAAGATACCGACAAATAAACTAGCAACACACGCAACAAAAAAACAGGACATGAAAGATTTAAGTTCCTGATTCTCAAACAGCTGGAGAAGTTCCCTTTCAATGGGGACTCAAGATTAGAGAAAAAAAAACTTATCTGGCAGATACAGCTTGAAGCAAGGCACCCTCCAGGTCTCAACTACATGGAGACCATCACCTCAGTCCTGAACCTCAGGGCCCTTAACTATGCTAACTACAACTAATCGGCTCCTAGTAAGATATGCTATCTATTTCTCTCACTGGTATAAGGCATAATGTATTAATTTTTTTAACAATAATTGTTTATAAGCAGAACTAAAATTGCAGAAAGTTAATGTATCAGCCCTCAAAAAAGTTACAATTGTTAGCTCAACTTTTAATTATTTTTAATTTAAAAGGTAAAATTTCAATGTCAAACTACATTTAACTTTTTACTACATAATTTACACTCTCCCTGATGAAGGAGCGGCAGACAGGCTACCTTCCTATCTGCCCCGAAAGCGCCGGACATCTCAGTATCTTTCTCAGAGCCAAGCTTGCTTCCGATGTTTTACAGATGGTAATGGCAAGTCTAAATTTTGAACTATAGTCAGTAACCCCAGAATATTGCCCAAGATCTCTGTTTTACAGTTTAATTTTAATTTTAAATTTAAATTTAATTTTAAATTTAATTTTAATTTTATTTTTTGGTTAAATTTAAGTTTTAGTACAGTTTTTTCAAACATATGTATAATCGTGACAAAGCAAAAGGCTCCAACGCATTGCTAGAGTTTAGGAATGGCACATATGAACAAGTAGCTGGATAATAAAAAGGAACTAAATAAGAGGAATGAGATGCTTTCAACCAGGTCCGTCTTCACCTTGTAGGCCTACTAGAGCCACATCCCCAACTAGTCACTTCTCATTGGACATCTCTCAACCATGCCCCCTCCAGAGTAGCATAAAAGCAGCACAGCAACAGCTCTCAGGTCATTCTGACCAGCACTTGGGGAGTGCACAAATAGTCCTTTTTAGGACTCACCCATAGCAAAAGAACCAAAGATCAGCTCCGGTAAGACCAGCTGGAGGCACAGATACAGCTTCGGTGAACCAAACAAAACAGTTCATTTTATAACTACCACATCTGCCCGAAAGGGCATTCAAAACACAAAACAGCTCTTCTCAGAGATCATAGAGACCTGTAACAGCTCTATATAGAGCTCCAGCTGCCCACAGGGCTAAAACAGCTCTTTTTAGAGCTAGCTCCACCACCGACTACAAGTGGAAATCTGTTCACCGTTTAGGATCAAGAGTGAAAGGCTTTGTAAAATTGGTTATCACTCAGGATCGAAAACCTAAGAGGTCCACACCTATTTTTGTGGTTTTATATATATATATATATATATCTATATATATATATATATATATATATATATATATATATATATATATATATATATATATATATATATATATATATATATAGGTGTGTGTGTATATAACATGTAGTGGAGTCATACCTCAGCACTAATAGTCACAAGGGGATGTCATGTAAGTATTACAGGTATAAAAGTAGAATGTTGTACAGTAACAGGAGTTGTCTTAACAGAAATGTGTGGGAAGTCACATCTGATACTGACATGTACGCCATCAGTTACTGACAGACATCATAAGATCATTATAGTGCAGTACCACACAAATCACAGTAATGATCCTGTGAAATACAGCAAAGATATGACCAATAAATGTGGACAGTCTGACACACTCTGGTCAGTCCAGAGGTATAGACAGAACTCCTTAGTATAATACGTGTGGACCAAGCCTGACAAAGTGGATGTTTACAGCCATTGTAATGGGGACATCATGGAAATACTGGAATAGATAAGCTCACACAGATTATGCATTCATACACTCCTGTCTGTCCTGACACATATTAACCAGAGGAGCAGAGGTCACAAGCCCACATACTACACACTTGTTAGTGACATAAATCTGTACAGCATCCCACTGCTTTGTCAGAAATACACAACAGTTATGGTGGCCCAGCAACAGTACATCTGACAAATATCTGGACATAACATCACACTAGATAAATAGAATGAGCTGATAGGCATGTCACAAAGCACTGTGCAAACTACAAGTAGACTGCCACAACACTGGCCTACATTTCTTATGGTGGAATACACATGTACTTGCAAATATAGCAGGCTCTACAGGCATGTAACAGCATGGAGTAACAGACAGCAGTGTGAAAGTTTAATCTTAACCTTAATCCTGCTCTGATAAATACTGGCCAAACAACTTCCGTGTTTTATCTGATTGTCTCAAGGCTTGCTAGTATAAGATTCCCTGTTTGTTACCTCTGCATTCATTGCTTGAATCTAATTGAGTTCTGACTGAGAGTGCTACTGAAACCACTCAAACTATAAATTGATAAGTATATTTTTTGGCACTTCTTTCCAAAGTTCTACGGTATTCTAATTGCTTTTGCTTGATTTATTTAGATCATATTTGCTGGCTTCTGATCTGTGTTGAAAGTGTTATTTTTCTGAGTTGATTTTTCCTCCACCCTCACCCTGCCCTCCCTATTAGTGTTTTCTTTTTATACTTGGTGGCTTTTCAACTGCCCGCCCCTACTGTATATTAGATCTGTGACACTCCTCCCAGTCTAGTGTTTTTAGCTCATTCTACCTAATACGAAGAGAAAAAAAAAACATTTTTTTGCACTTTATTCATCTGCTTACTGTGTTTGTGTTTCTTCCTACTTTATTATGTATTTTTCTCTTGCTGCCTGTTCTTAAAAGTATTTAATAGCATTTATTCTGCTGCATTTGTTGCTGCTTGTTGGTAGCCGATTAAATTGTAACTGTTATTTTAATCCTTTGGATTACGCATTTGTATAGCTTGTTTATGGCAGGAGTCCACCAGACTGGTTTCCTTTTTTGGAGGAGTGAGTCTCGGTTTTGTTTGGGATAGCATGATCCATGCATTCTTGTAGGTGCCTGTAGAGTGCATTAGTAAAGGATTTTGCAGCTTGGTCAGCGTTATCCTTTAGCATGGGGGCTTTGAAACTTCCCACCTCGGTCTTAAGTAACATGAAGTTTGCTTTTGAAAAGTTTTTCACTGTGGTTTCTTTGACCAGGGGTGGTGGTGGAATGTGGTTAGTTTATGGTCAGATCTAACCAGTGAGGGGTTGACCGGTCACCCATGTTGGTGATGACCAGGTCCAATATGTTGTCACCTCGTGTGGGGGTGTTGACCAGTTGATCCAGGGCATTTGAGTTTATAAATTCTAGGAAATGTTGGCAAGGGAGTTTGTACTTTAGTAGTTCTCCCAGTTAATGTTTTGGTAATTGAAATCACCCAATATCAGGGTGTTTAGTAGGACCTTTATGTTTTCCAGTGTTTCCAGGAATGCGGAGAGGGGCCCTGGGACATGATGGGTGATCTGTAGCAAGCTATAATTTGAATAGCAGTTTTGCCCATTGTTAGCTGCACATGGATGATCTCTGAAGCATCATGCTGTGCCACTAACCTGGAGGTGTGGGTATCCTTGATGAATATGGATACTCCCCCACCTTTTATATTTCGGTCCATGTTTTTTGGCCGAAATGTATGGTATGAGTTAGAGCCTGGTAGTGCTGGGGTGCTCTCTGGAGCCTTAAACCAGGTTTCTGTTACTGCACATATATTGATTTTCTCCATACTGAGGAGTGCCTCGAGTGCATGCATTTTGAGGTTTAGACTTCTGGCATTAAGTAGCATTACCCTCACTTTTTTGTTACTTGTGCTATTTATGGCGGTGGGTTTGTCTTTTGAGCCTTGCCTAACAAAAGGCACTATGGGGTGTGGCAAGAGCCTTGACCAGTATTTGAAATCCTAAGGATGACAGGTGCAAGCCGTCTCTAGCGAAGCAGTGTGGCTTGTCGAGCATGTCATCCCAGGCTGACAGACACTGGATCCCCTTTGAATGACACCAGAAGCTTAGCCAGTTGTTGAAATTGATAATGTTTTCTCTATACCGTGGTATCATTCTTGGTGAGGGCAGGATGCTACTCAGGGTCAGGGCCATACTGGCCTGGGCTACATGATCAGAGAGCTCCTCCATGTCTCTTTTCCTGTAGTCCAGGGAGGTACGGCTCAGGTCATTCATACCAACATGGACAATGACAGAGTCATATTTGTACTTGTTCTGGAGTGATCTGAGTGCTTGTGTTATGTGGTGGATCCTGGCACCCAACAGGCAGCTAACAGTAACCTTCTGCTTGTTCAGCCTAGTGAGTGGGATGTCAGTGTGCCTGACTATAGAGTCACCTATTACTAGTGTGTTGGGTATGTTATTTTGCCTTAAGGGCTGTGATTGTGTGGCACACTGGTTTTGTAAAGTATGTGTTTCATGGTTTGTCTTGGGGGGGCGGAGGTTTCTTGGATGTCTGCTTTGGAGGTCTCTGTTGCTTTTGCAGATTTTTATTTAGAGCCTCAGAGTATGTTTTTGTGTATTTATGTGTGTTTTTTTGCCGGTTCTGGTTTCATAGGCAGAGTCCCTCATTGACTCTCTTCAAGAGGAATACACACACATATATAACAGAGTGCTATGGAAAAAAAATATGGTTAATATACCATGGGAAGACTGTCTTTGCACTGTAATCACATTGTTCCAGTGAAAAGCAAGGAAGCAATGCCCAAGAGATGCATGATCTGAATTGGACATACACTCCAGATATGACCACATGTTCAGTTATATCAACTTCATTCATCATCGTTGGATATTCAGGTGCCACATGCAATTCAACATCCATATCCAGTAGTTGACCATGGATTTGTGAACTATATGGAACTCCAGAGCAAAGTGTAAGAAACTTCTCTGTGTCTGATAATGATGAGTTTCTATGGGGGCACTCACCTATGGCTCTCCTCTCTGTTTCCACATAGGTTACTTTACTGCATGCCTGTGCGATCAGGTCAGTGACCATTTACGGACCTACTAGGTCCAATATTGGCCACCAACAGCACTGATGGTTCCCATAAGGTCCCATCAAACATGCATATGGAAGTCCCAGACAGATCCCTTGTGCCATAACATCCATCAACAATGTTCTCTGAGGGTCTGAATTTGGGTTCTATTCTCTGCCTGTGAGAAATTACTATTTTGCTGAAGGTCATCTTCTGGCATGACAGGCTTGATTACAAAGAAATATGTAGTTAAGCTGATGGAAGGCCATACATAACACACTCCTACTCAACAGTACATGAAACTGCACATTGTAAAGATGATGCGAAGCTATCCATATATATGTCTGCAATCAATGTATTGGCAGCATGCATGGTGTGTTTATAAGTGTTGTATGGCATGGGCGACAGGGGTGTGTCTCATTGCCTTGAGCAGAAGACTGTGGACATAAATATACACACTCTCACATAGCTGTATCTGCTCCAAGAGTTAGAAATGAAAACATACTACCTCTATATAAACTATGGAGAGTTACAATTGTGGTGACATGCAATTTGTTACTTCCCATAACTGTGGAAGTGCTACAGACCCAATAGAAGATTTGATTGAAAGTTTGCAACAACCTCCCTGTCAGTGCCATACACCATTTTTGTGAAGCAAAGTGTATCCAGTCCCCCAGCACATTCAGTTGGTATAGGACCCCAGACAGTATGTACATTCCACACCACAGGTAGGCTTGGCCCCACAGCAAGATATCCCACAAGAGTTGAATGCAATGCCCTACTACTAGCTACATATGTACCCTATGGAGGAATGTGTTGAGGACATCCTACCCCCCCCCCCCAAAAAAAAAAATAAATGAGTAGAATCAAGACATAATACACCCTGGTACAGATGTCGTTAGGGAAAGGCCAAAGTGCCACAAAGGCTATAATATAAACTTCTCTATGGTGATGCTTGAAGAAGACAACACATTTTTTTGTGCTGCAAAACCTAGTGGAGTCATAACATACAAGCAAAATTACTTAGCTCAGTGTTACTGTAGGCTCCCCACCCCCAATAACCAACTACTATTGCACACATGCTTTCCCCACATTTGCAGTCTCTAGTAGGGGTGACTGTGAAAGATATAAAACACAACACTCAAGCAGTAATGTCATGGAAGGATATGGAATACAAGGCCATGCAAGCAAGCCTCTGGACTGTGTAGGATGCCCCCCCAAACTGACTCCCACAGTAATATATTAACAACATATTTGCCTCAGTAGTCTGAGTAGACACACAGAAAGTATTTATAGGACTCACACTCTATACTACACATTTAGTTCACCAAGAAGGCCTTTCCCAAACAAATAGCTGGTGTCAAAACCATGGATGAAAGCTAAATGCCAAGAAATATATGACAGTATCCTTTGGCAATCATGACTTCCATTGTAACTATCCCATTAAAAACAACAACACTGAAAGATATTCCAGTAGTCAGAGATCTGGAATCCTACGTAAGAAACAAACCATCCTTCGATCACCATGTAGCCATCATTGTGAGGAAGCTCTTTTTAATCTCATAGCTTATATCTAAAAGTATGGTGTCCAGGTTCATGGCTGTAATCATTTCACTGCACTCAGGTCTCATTGGGATCACCATTGAGTATAATGCCCTTTTTGGTATTTACCTTTCCAAACAAGTGTCACAACTGGAAGGACCACAACACTTTCTCACTAAAAAAAATCAAGTCCAAATAGTAACCCAATAAGCTTTTAATGCTATAGAAATATATCTAAGTAAATCACAACTAATACTCAACCCCAAAAAGACACAGCTAATGCTATTTATGAGTAGCAAACAATCACCAACCGCCCCTTCTTTCACCATTCTCTCAGCAGTCAACACAGTCATCCAACCAGCTGAGCATACAAAACTCCTTGGCATGACAATCGACTACAAACTCAGATTTGACCAATACATAGCCATCACAACAAAGAAAGTTCACATCAAACTTGGCTCACTGTACAGAAGAAAGCCATTACTCACTGGCAATACCAGACTAGCCATATCCAGAACCTCCCTCCTCTCTACACTCCTATATGCTTTCCCCCTCATTACCAACTTAAAAAAAATCAGACTTAAACAAATTGGAAACTTGCTACAACAAAATAGCCTGATTCGCAGCCAACCTTCCCCCACAAACCCACCATTGTATTGCTCTACATAAATGAAATTGGCTCAAGCTATCTAACCGTTGCCATGTCTACCAACTTACATTCACACACAGTATCATCTTCCTTCCTGACAATTGCCCATATCTCAAGGAACTTGTTGATCGCTACTCACTCCTACAAAGTCTAAGATGTGCAGACAGAAACTTTCTCACAGTAAACAAAGCTAACAACACTCATGGTAAAACTCTATTCTCAAATCAAACAGCCAAACTATGGAACTCTCTACTCCACACCCTCCAAAACACACCTGAATCTACCAATTTCAAACAACTATTTGAACATCTATCCAAAAACCGGCATTGCTCCTCTGCCAAACCTGACTGAGAAGCTATCTATAACTCTGTCAACACACTGTCCACACCTTATCTCATTTTCTCTGTCTCATCAGTATTATTACTACTATTCAAATGTATATATATATATATATATATATATATATATATATATATATATATATATATATATATATATATGTGTATATATATATATATATATATATATATATATATATATATATATATATATATATATATATATACACACACATGTGTGTATATATATATTTATATATATTTATATTTATATATATAGATATATATATATATATATATATATATATATATATATATATATATATAGAAGGGAGCCACTTTTGAGATTTTAAGTATTTTTTCTCTGTTTATTTGCTAAGTTTTTCTGCATAGCTGCCTAGCTTGAGCATTTTCTGGCTTGTTAAACTTGATTTCTGTATTAGTAGCTGTATTTAGAGCACAACCAAAAGCTGTTTGCTGAATTTCCTGTTTGCACTTAATTTTAAATCGTTTTTTTCTTAAAACTTGCATATTTTCTGTCCTTGACCTAGCACTCTTGTGTGGGGTCATTTACTGCACTGTTATAACTTGATATTACTTGTGAACCTCTGCTATCTCTGTAAAAACAAAAACAAAAAAAATCTTGCTTTTTCCCACTTTTCTGAGTTAAAAAGTTCAGTTACAGGCTTGCTGTTCCTGAACTGTTTGAAAGTTTCTGTGAGGCCATTTTGCTTGGGCTGAAGGAGGTTCTCTCTGTTGATCAGTGGCAGTGACTAACATTGAGCAGCTTCCCTGCCCCCGTAGAGGTGGTTACTGACTTGAAACTGTAGTTTTATTTTCCCTTTTGGGTCTATTCCTGCTTCTTTCCAGCCCCTGCTATCAAGCACGCTTTAACGTGCTTTAGCGATTAGCGGAGTTGCCACTAGAGCAGCATCGGGCAGCGCCCGGTTAAACAAGGTTAAACTCTTTCTGGCTCCAGAAAGTCTGTTCTTCAATTTTTCCCTTAGAACTGCTCTGTTAGGAACCTAAACAGTTTACACCTACACTAAAAAGTGCAGCACTTGTTCCAAATAGCCTTTTCTTCTCAAAAGCTCAGCACTTGTCTTATAAGCTTATCCCTTGTCTTATAAGCATTCTCTTTGCAGGTCAAGCACTCCTATATTATACAAATCTCTCACTAGCAAAACCCCCAGGAGTGCCCACTTCCCTGCTAAGCCCACTACTTTTCTGTCTCATACCAACTCATAATTCTTTCTAGCATGTCGAAGGGTCAGATGCTGGCGTCCTCTCCTGCCCATTTGGTGAATCTGGGAATTCTGAGACAATGTTACAATTGCCTCATGTACACGGACAACCCTCTCCTCCTCCCACGTAACACTAACACTTGTGAGAGATGCAGCTATTTAGCCAGACTGGAGGCTGAGCTCTCACAACTCAGGACTGGCAAGACCAGGCAGGAGGAGAAGGCAACTACACACACCACAATACCAGTCTCACATAACTCAACCACACCACTGAATCAAACACATAAACACACTAAGACATACTCGGATGCTCTGAGTAAAAATTTACCTAAACAGCAGAGGCCTCCAAAGCAGACACCCAAGCAACTGCAAACTCAATACACCACACAAACAACACATAAACAACAAAATCAGTGTGCAAAGCAGTCACTGCCCTTAAGGCCAAATACAACACCAAACATACTTGTCATAGGTGACTCCATAGTCAGACACACTGGCGTCCGCTCACCAGACTGAGTAAGGAGAAGGTCACAGTAAGCTGCCTGTCGGGCGCTAGAATCTGCCACATAACACAAGCACTCAGGTCTCTCAACAGCAGGTACAAGTACGACTCAGTCATTGTCCACGCTGGTGTCAACGACCTGAGACGTACCTCCTTGGACTACATGAAAAGAGACATTGAGGAGCTCTCTGATTATGTAGCCCAGGCAGGTATGACCCTGACCTTGAGCAGTATCCTACCTTCACCTAGAATGATGCCACAATACAGTGATAAGATGATCAGCTTTAATAATTGGCTTAAATTCTGGTGTCACTCAAAGGGGATCCAATGTCTGTCTGCCTGGGATGACATGCTGGACAAGCCACGCTGCTTCGCAAGGGACGGCTTGCACCTGTCACCCCTAGGCTTCCGGATATTGGCAAAGGCTCTTGCCACCCTCATAGTGCCTTTTTTAGGCAAGGCTCAAATTCTAAACCTACCACCCTAGAACACAAAAAGTAAAAAACTAAGGGTAATGCTGCTCAGTGCCAGAAGTCTCAATCTCAAGATGCACGCACTCGAGGCCCTTCTCAGTATGGAGAACATCGATGTCTGTGCTGTGACAGAAACCTGGTTCAAGGCTCCTGAGAGCACCCCAGCACTAGCAGGTTTCACCTCATATCATGCGTTCTGGCCCCAAAATCCGGATAACACCAAGAAAGGAGGGGGGGTGTCCATATTCATAAAGGACACCCACACCTCAAGGTTGGTGGCAATGCACGATGCATCGGAGACCATCCAGGTGCAATTAACCATAGGCAAGACTGCTCTGCAATTTGTAGCATGTTACAGGCCACCCTCTCAAACTCAGGAACCTCACATGGCCTTCCTGAAAACAATGGAGGGGATAAATGTATCTCCAAACACCATCATACTAGGTGACTTCAACTACCCTAATATAGACTGGGAACACTACTCAAGCCCAAACACTCTAGCCCAAAGGTTCCTGGAGTTCATAAACTCAAATGCCATGGAACAACTAGTCACCATCCCCACAAGAGGAGAAAACATACTTGATCTCATCATCACGAACATGGGATCACAATGTTCAACACCGGAAGTATACCCCTCACTGGTGAGATCAGATCATAAACTAATCTCGCTGGAGGTCCTCATCCCGCCCCACCTGAAATAAAAAGACCACAGTGAAAAACTTCTCAAAAGCCGACTTCACACTTCTAAAAACTAGTGTGGTCTCCTTTAAGGCCCCTGAGCCAGTGGTAAACATTACTCAAACCGCTGAATCACTTACAAATGCCTTCTACCAGCACCTACAGGACTGCATGGATCAGGCAATCCCAAACAAAACTAAGACTCTTTGTACCAAAGGCAAGCGTCCAGTCTGGTGGACCCCAGCCATAAATAAGCTCTACAACAAAAGGAGGAAGCTACTACAAGATAGAGCAAAATCCTTGAAAGGTAAGACACCTTTGATCATTATAAGTAAAAAACTAAGAGCTCTCATAAAATCATCCAAGGCAAATTTTGAGAGAAAAATCGCCAAGGACTCAAAAGACAATCATAAGGCCTTCTTTAGCTATGTTAGAAACCTAGGAGGAAACTCCCAGATATGCTCAGAATTAGTTCAAAATGATGTGAAGATTACTGAACCTACACACATTGCCAGCATACTGGCTGACAGGTTCAGTGCAAACTTCTCCCCTCCCTCCCCCCCAAAAGGAGAGATATCTATACCAGAGGATTGTAGCCCCCCAAACATCTCCAATGCCCAGGTGAGAACTGCTCTCTCCAATGCAAGAAACACAGCATCCATGGGACCGGATGGTGTCCCCGGCTGTGTGCTCCATGAACTCAATGAGGAATTAAACCCGCAGTTAGGACAGCTGTTTAATCTTAGCCTCACCTCAGGATACGTACCCAAGGAGTGGCGCACGGCGACTGTGGTCCCACTTCACAAGGGCGGTGCCTCCACCGACCCTGGAAATTACCATCCCATTAGCTTGACAAGCCTTATCTGCAAAGCCATGGAGAGGATCATAATGGAACTCATAAATAAAGACATAGGGAACTTGCAGACTTTGGATCCAACCCAGTTTGGCTTTGTCAAAGGCAGATCATGCCTTTTAAACTTGGTTGACTTTTTCGAGACAGTCACCAAGGCCATTGATGAGGAAAGGCAGTCCATACAGCCTACCTTGACCTGGCAAAGGCCTTCGACACAATACCCCACTCAGGTATCATCGAAAAACTCATCAGCTTGAATGTAAACCCATACATCACAAGATGGGTTGCAAACTGGCTAAGTGACAGAACCCACAGGGTCAGAGTTGCTGGAGCCATGTCAGACTCAAAGCCTGTCACAAGTGGTGTCCCACAGGGCTCGGTCCTGGGTCCACTCTTGTTCGGCATCTACTTTTCTGAAGTACAAGCAAACACAGGAGGGTTATGGCTGACAAAGTTTGCAGATGACTGCAAACTGGGCGCCATAGTAGAAAACACATCTGACACAGATATCCTTCAGAAGGGCCTCACAGAAACGGATAACTGGTGCCAGAGCCATGGCCTAAAGTTAAATGCCAAGAAATGCATAGTCATACCCTTCGGGAAAAACAAGGTTACCCCTAGCTACCATATAGGTGGCAATCCACTGAGCACAGAAGAAGTCATCAGGGATCTGGGGACCCAGGTTGACAGTAGCCTTTCGTTTGACACTCATGTTGCTAAAGTAGTTAGGAAAACCTTCTACATTGCCCACCTGATCATGAAGGGATTCACATCTAGATCAAGGAAGGTCATCGTCCCCTGTACTCATCACTCATTAGACCTATGATTGAGTACAATGCCCCATTCGGAATGTATCTGACCTGACACCTGCAGCAGCTGGAAAGGCCCCAAAAGTTCCTCACCAAAAGGATAAAGGGTCTCAAAAATATGTCTTATGCTGCCCGACTGAAAGAACTCCAGCTCTATTCAGTCTCATACCGCTTGCTCAGAGGTGACCTGTGCCTGACATATAAGGCCATGTCAAACCCTGATTTGATGAATATGCTTCACCTCAAAAAATCTAGATCCCTCAGAACCACAAGAGCGGGAGACTTAAACCTTGACACGGTTATTAATAGAACGTGCTGGAGGGACAGATTCATCACCCAGAGACTCCCTATGCTGTGGAACAAAATCCCGGTACATGTGAGGCAGAGCACCTCGCTGGCCTTGTTCAAGAGGAATCTTGACCAATGGATGGGGGATCGCAGATATACCCCAGGGATTACTTCAGTGTCACTGCTTGACAGAGGCACAGCAAAATAATAGGCATAGTTTTATTCAAACTAAAGGGGTGGTGAAAGCCAAATAACTATGGGCTAGGCTTATAAATGCCCTTGGGCAGATAGCCTAGTATGAACCTATGAACCTATGAACCTATGAACCTATATATATATATATATATATATATATATATATAAAGGAAATCTTGTTTGTTCATTACTTTTATTTAATATGTACACAGTACTAATTTTATTTTTCTCACAGTAATCTTTACTGAATTGCTTGTGTTTTTTTTGTTGAACCTGTATCTACTAGAAAACTGTATTGAATACTTCTTTGTGTAGACTATCTAGTTCATGTATATTCTACAGCATACTATATGTCTACTATTGTACTGTCTAATTATTGTATTTTGCTTATATTTCTGTGGAGCTTTTCTCCCTGCTCCTCCACTGAAAATGGGCTTCTGGCCTAGTCGGACTTACCCAGTAAACAAATGTAAATAAATAAATAAATCAAGGACCTAATTCATAAAAACTATGCAGACCATCTCAAAGCCCTGTCATTCTTCTCAGTGTCATACAACCTGCCAAAAGATGACCACTCTCTTGTGTATAGAGCTTCAACAATCCCTGTCCTTTCTTACCTATAAATATTCAAAAGTCCAATAGTGGTATGGACATCCATGCAAGGGATCTGAAATTATTTTGCAATATAAATAGTATGCGTTGGAGGGATAGGTTCATAGGTTCATAGGTTGGTACTAGGCTATCGGCCCTAGGGCCTATACAAGCCTAGCCATAACATTTCCCTGGCTATTTCTTCCCACAATGTTTAATTCCCTGGACCCCTGTCTAGCATGTATGTATCACAGAGAGTACTGCTTCTATGGAATCATCTTCCACTTCACATAACGCAAAGCACTTTCTTACTCTATTAAGATGTCATTTTGACAAATGGATGGAAAACTGCAACTTCATTCCAAGTTTATCAGCCTTGTCTCCTCATGGATAAGTAAATGTCCCTACATATATATGTTCTTCCAGCCTCTGGTTTATTCATACACAAAGCACAAGGGCCAAAAAACTATCATGAGAATGTAAGGATAGGCTTCTTAACATCGTCATAAATCAATAACCTAATAAGTACCTTTGAGTCTATGAACGTAAGAACTGCAACCCTCCTGTACAGTACACCCCATCACTTACTGTAACATATGTGAGGTACTTATCAGCAAACTGAACACCTCCCAAGACTTGTATATCAACACTGAGTGCAAAACACCCAGACCCTGACCTACACCTGTGCCTGTGTTACCTTCATAGGCACAAGAAAGCAAACCTTGCTGTTTTTTTAGAGAATTTACCAGTAATATCACCTCCACTTTTCCTGTCACAGCAGTAAACCTTACCACTGCTAACAGTCTCCCACACAGTATGGGCCATTTTTATAATTTAGATCAATTAGCTTACTTCCTCCAGTATCAAACTATCATGTAGTTCATCAACCAGCACACAAGTAAAGCATTAGTAGTGTTGCAGATGTAACAATAATACCAGTTCCCATCTTTTATCTCTCTTTAAGCTTGCACAGCTTGTAGTTTTTCAGCTTTTCCTTGTAGATTGCAGCTTTACAGGTTGCTCTAATGCAAACTTTTATAGCACAATGAACTTAGCAATTGTGAAAGCTGCTTTTATCATACAACTTTGAGACTCTTATCACGGCAATCATGCTAACAAGCATGTTTCAGCTGAATATGGCCTACAGAAGCACTGAAGAGCAAATACAGTGATGTGTGTAAGCACTGTGATACTTATATACACTTTTCATGCCATATTTTGACAGTGTTAACTTTTCCTGCACTCATGGAAATTTATGCACTAACTGAGTCACACTAAAACCATACTGTTACGTTGTGTCTTTTCATTGTGTGTGATGCTAGCACCATGACCGGCTGAACTAATGAAGTGCTCACAGTGACAAGGTTCATAACTGCAAGATGACTATCATATTTCTGTGAAGAATGACCTATTGGAAGCAATATCTTCTGAGGACACTGAAAGTGGAAGGGGTCCTAGGTGGTGCAGTAAAGAAAGCAAAATCTTGCTGTATTTCATGTGCAGAGGCCACAAGTAATGCTTGCCTGGGGACTTTTATGAGTGCTGCAGGTAAAAGGTGATGCCTGGCACAACCCTGACAGGGTACTGAGTGCTGCTACTGCCATCAACCACTCTTTTGATTAGTACTGGCACCACTATAATGCCCTGATGAGGCTCCAACCTAACAGGAGGTGTGTGTGTGGGAGCATTCTTGCCTACTTTCCTGGATAAGGTAACTATAACAAGTGTTCAAGTGGTTTAGGGGAAGGAAGGGTAGGCCAATTTGCAAGACTCCCAGCTGACCCACATCCTACCACCCAGTTCTAATCTATGGAGGAAAACATTGGCTGAAAACTGCATTGTTACCTTTCAGTTATGCAGGCTGTCAAGCTTCAGATTGCCCAAAGACTTACTCTTTTCATTAGCAAAATTCTTTACAATGTTCTTCATTTGGAGCAGTGTAAGACCTTAAACTGACACATTTCTTTTACAATATCCCTGGGATTCAGAAATAGTCTCATAGCTTGGGTAAACTGCCTACTACAGGTAAGTGAATTTACACAACTGTGAGAAAATGATACACAGAGACAGCTATGGCAGCAATAGGGAAGACCTCATTGTCAGCTAATTAGCATATCACGGAATCAGCTTTAACACTAGCATTGTCATACCTGTGAAGGCAGAAGTGTTTACCCTGGCAGCCCATGCATCACACTGGCAAATTTATTACCCACACACACACACGCAAACACACATACACACCCACATACACACATTCAGGCACACTTACACACAAACACACACACATGCACAAGTGTACTTTCTCAGACTTTTCCACACACACACACACACACACACACACACACACACACACACACACACACACACACACACACACACACACACACACACACACACACACTCTTCTACACTTGTTTTCCTAACTAACACCCCTAATGTAACCACACATACAGGCACACCGATTCATTTAGCCTCATTTGTGCCCCTAAAGACACGTACACACACTTCTACACATATACAAACACTGACACATACCACACCCCACATCTACATTGAACTTGCCTGCACAATTCTTTTGTTGAAGCGAATGAGGGGGCACCAGACTTTGACAGCATTAGCTTTTCCTCCACCCATGGAAATTTATGCAGCTGAGTGACTCCTTGAAGTTCTCTACAGCATAAATCAATAGTTGCTACTGTTTCCAGGTGACAGCACACAACTATTTATCATTAGCCATTCCACTAGATTCCCTCAATATCATGTGATTTGACTAGTGGGAATGTCCTCCATGCTATTTCTCTGCATATCAGGAAACCATAGCAATGAGACTGTCTATGACGCAGACAGTATTACCACCATGGAGAAACCACTAGCGTTAAGGTTTCCCACTCATGGTAATCCCTTCTGAATACCTGAGTGGGTCACTCAGGCCTTCTAACTGTATTGCAGTGTCACTGACCAATCCACTATATTATTTACCAGTCTGTGCTAACAGAACTATTCCCCTCCTTGGCCCGTCTGTATGAAACTTACTATCCTTATTTCCTTCACCAACCACCTTAAAGAGCACCTGAAGAAGCCAGCAGAATATAAATGTGTCAGATTTGTGAATTAAATATCTAACATACCGGCTAAATATTTGTTTATATCTACATTCTGTTTGCAGGACTGCATTGCATGTAGTAGATATCAGTACTATAATGTATTTAAGTATATACTTTGCCTATGTTTTTGTTGTATATCAATCTTTGTAGGCTATCAACTGCATTTTATTGCATTTTACTGTTTTTGCTCACATGTACGTTACTGCTTAATACTGTTGTTGCACTTAACAGAAGGCTATAGGTCCTATTTCCACATTAGGAAGCTGGATCAGTTTTCCAGACACTGCAGTGCAGCTTAAGGGTTCGTCTGTACTCCTGAGTGTGCCATTTATCTGTCGAGATGTTAAATTGAAGACCTGTCTCCAGTGTAGCTCAAGAGATCTAACTCCCAATAGTCTGGTCAACATTTCACTGAGTTAGTATGAATACCACCTGGATTCTCAAAGAAAATGCAGCTGCTGGTCTAGTGGGACTAACCTTGTTGACATACTGTAAATAAAAAATATATATCTATATATATCTATATATATCTATATATATATATATATATATCTATATATATATATATATATATATATATATATATATATATATATATATATATATATATATATATACATATGGATAGATATGCATACTGTTAAATAGAAATGATGTTAAAGTAAAATATTTTTGTGCTATCTAATGTAATATTTGGGTAATTTAAGGTAATGCTGCTTTAATGCATCACAAGTTTATCTATTTCTTCAATAGTTTTCAGGTTATCCAAAATGTTAACTGGGGCTCTGATATAGCTCCTTTTTTCATCAATGTGCACTGCTAGTTAAGTTAAAATCTTTACACTTTCCCAATATTTCATTAAGACAAAACCACACTTCCTAGATCCTAAAACAATATAGGATGAAAGAATGCATTCCTTTTCATCACTGATTTAAGTCATTGCATAATTATGGGGACATGCAGTCATCTGTTTAAAGAAAAAATCCAGGAAAATATTCAAGTCTACTCATTTAATAAAAATTAGAACTATAATTTTAATGTCCCACACATGATATCCTACTCAGTGACTCAAAGCCCTTATGTGATTTCTTCTGTTGACCACAGTCATCTCAAATTAAAGGAATTTCTGCAGATAGGCATGTTATGCTAAAAATAACTTAATCATAATAGAGCAATAAGTGGCAGTTCCAGTGAAGTACAAAGTAATATGAAATTGCAGCAAAGACATAACTTTCTCAACCCTGGAGTGGCAAACACTTGAGACATTACTTTTAGTGTCTGCCAGATTTAGTGCTATTTGTTTTATTGTTTTCTGTTCTCATTTTAAATTATTCCAACCAAGGCCAAGTTCTGCCGGTCACAATATTTTCAGTTTCAGTGTAGCTAGCCTGCACCTTCTTGGTTTAGTCTTTTATACATACATTCCAGGAATAGTAAATTCTTGATCTTCCTCCACCAGCCATAAAAGTCAACCTCCAAATTCAAAGGCCCCTGGGATACATCTTACTCATATGCTTCACCAGTAGTTATCATTCACTCTTTACTGCTGCATCAACCTGTTGTCTTAAATGCTAGGTATTCCTATATGGTACTGTTACGTTAGAGTGCCTTACACTACAGCTAAGTAAAATGCTTTAAGTTTATTTTCTATGCATTAGTATGCAGCGCATACCCTTTGATGGTGTCGCAGGTTAAACCTTGTATTAAATTAGACATCTGACCGTTGAACTAATTGTATCTGTGCACTTTTTTGAGTTGCAGCATGCATATTCTTCTCTTTTATGTGTTTACATATCTGAATATTGTTGACTGTTTATATTTCTTTTCAGTTTAAGTGTAAACTATTCAATATTCTTCTCAGCTTCATAATAATGACACCAGAATATATGAGGCCTCCATAGATACTGTTGCAGTTTAATGCAACTATTGCCTCAAGATGATGACAGTGTTGGCTATTTGTTTATGAGAGAATGTTTTTTCCTCCTGTTTCCATATAAATATAGTTATACCGCAGAGGCAAGGTGTTACAGCTGTCATGCCTTGAAAGTAAGGAACTAAGGAATAATTCATAGCTGCAATCCTTATGTGTGTAGAAGCTGAGACTATCCCACAGAGTCCACCCACTCTCTTATTATTACGTTGCTGAAATGTCATTTCTAACACTTCCAGGTTCAAAACATGTGTCGCATTTGCTCATAAGAAATTCCATTTGCTTTTATTATATCCTTTTCTGTTTTCTTTCTAAAGACATGCGTCTGGAGCATTTCTCCCCAGGCATCCACTGAAAATAGGCTCTGTCTTAGTCGGACTTTCCTGGTCAACAAATGTAAAATAAAATAAAAATAAAATATCCCTAAACCAATGTCTTGTTAGTTGTAGCCCAAATCTTTTCTCTACAGCACCCTTTAATTCTATTTGTCCTCAGACTACTTGCCTTCAGTTCCCCTCACCCATAGCCATTCCAGAGCAGAACAATCTTTTGTAATATTCTCCAACTTTGCCACAGTGTAGGAACATGGATTCAGGAAGGCTCCACATTATGGAATTTACAGTGAGCCAGCTATCCTTTCAGAGAATACCTGAAGCAAAAGTCCTGCACAGTCATAGAGAGTTAAAGATACACCCCCAACTTCACAGACACAATCACACACACACACACACACACACACACACACACACACACACACACACACACACACACACACAAACTTTGGCAAACCAGACATTAAATTACAAATAAATTATTCACATCCAAAAACAAGATGGTTTCAGTTTCTTTTCTTGCTCAGAAATGTAGAAGTTGTCAGCTTTGCAAGTTGATTGATCACAATAACAAGAAGACAAATGAAAATTAATATTATTTCTGTGTGCCACCTAACTGGAGACACTCCTAGGCAAACCTTACACACTCCCGCATAGCACCAAACCATTCTCTGAAGCAGCAGAATACAAAAACTCAAGTTTAAAAAAATCATTGCTCTCAATGTTGTCAGTCCCATAGAAATATCTGTAAAAGAAGTATCCCCCGACCCTACAGCACCTATACAAAAAAAAAAAAAAAAAAAAAAGGAAAAAGCACTACTGAATAGAAGGCACCACACTGGATTACTCATTGCTGTAAAAAAGGGCAGAAACAGAAACATCACTGTACTGTGCAGTGCTTTAAGGCTTATCTGTATGTGCAGTGCACATCCTACTTGCCCCTATCAGGAGTTAGTGGAAGAGCACTAAAGTCTGTAAATGCAATGACACTATTCAAAAAAGGTCCCCAGGATTCAAAAACTTCTACATTAATTGTACACCATTTTTAGTGAACAGACAACACAAATATAACTCATACCTTCTTTTTCCTAATTTTATTTTTTTACTGATATTCTTGCAGTTTTAAATATTGACAGGGATTCATAAAGGTTGCCATAAAGTGCACATTTAGTGTAATCTTTCTTTCTCAAATTTTTTTTTTATTTTTCAAATACATTTGAATGAATTCCACAGTATTTATACATAACATCTTAAACTATGTGCACTATTTACATTAGCCTGACACTATAACAGATCTTAATGTATAAGTATGTCCAATCCATTATCAGAGTGTCTGATCAATTATTGTATAGTGTCAATCAATGATAAGACTTTTCCCCAAGGGTTGTTGATAAATGGCTTTGGATAAATTCTTAGCTTTTTAATTTTAATTTCCAATAATGCTATGGTCTTCAGTAGGCTGCAAAAGTCTTCCAAAGTTGGTATTGTGTTTGTATTCCATCTTCTTGTTATACATGTCCTTGAAATTGCAAGTATAGTCCTTACTAGATACATGTTTTACCTATTCAAATGAGGACTTTCATTCACATTTAACAATATAAGAGCTTTAGTTAAATATGATTCATTAAATAAAGCTTGTAGAAAGTTATTAACACCATTTCAAAATGGCTTAATTTTAACACAATCAAAGAAAATGTTGTTCCAATCTGCATTGTGTACTTGCTCACATCTCCAACATATTCCTTTTATTGAAGAACTAATTTTACTGATTCTATCTGGGGTTAAGAATGCTCTGTGCAAGCATTTCCAATTAAAAACTTTCCAGTATTGTATAAAGTGTGAATATTTTATTGATAATAAGATATTTGTTTTAATATCTTCAGTTAACTGTATTGAGTGTTATTTTGTTATATATTTCCAATATGAGGTTTTGGGTGTTGTTTTATAGTTTATCAATATTTTGTAAAATTTTGAAATTCTGTTTCCCATGTCAAAGTCATTATATATGATTGCATCTATGTATTTTGTATAATTAGGTATTGCTTTAAATGAAGAATTGTTAATTATTCTACTTAAATTTTGTGAATATGACAGGATACTCTGTAAAGTTAGCCAGTCCTGTTGTGGAATTTTGTATGTTGATTTTATTACTTGCATATCTAAAACTTTTAGTTCTTTGATACATTGGAGCCAACAAACAAATCCTTTCTGTTCCCATGAATTAATAATTTCTCTATATATTTTATGTGGAACGTTCTTTTTGACTATAAATGGTGTTAAAAGATCAAATCAGATTTTTAAATCTACATTTGCATTAATAATTTTCCTAAATGAGTCAATGTAATAATTAATCCCAAGAGTATTAGTGGGTTTAATTATGTTATATTGCATACCAATACATAATATGTGCCATGGAAAATTGTTTTTATCTGTTAATTTATTTTTTTTTAAATCAAATTTATTTATTGATATTACAGTTAGTAATTCTTTTCAATTTGCAGAGTAATTTGGACTTATCCAATCTGAGATTGTTCTAGATATTGATGCTTTTATATATGTTTCTATATCAGGAAAGTTTAATCCTCCCTGTTTCCGTGGTCTGATATGATGTATTAAAGCTATTCTGTTTCTTTTGGGAAACCATAAAAATTTTATTAGGCATAAATTTATTTCTTTAAGTATATTCCTTTCTGGTGACAGTTGTATTGCCAAGGCTATATATATATATGATCTTGGGCAGTAAAACCATTTTTATTAACTGTAGTCTATCTTCAAATGTTAATGTTATTTTGTTCCATTTTTCTACAGAGATTTTAATTGTATTGATGGTATTATTTTAGTATTATTGTAGTTTTTGAGACTAATTCATTATTATCCTTGCATAACTCAATTCCTAGATATTTTAAGGTAGATTCTTGTTTCCCTATGATGTGATCCCCCTTAGTCTGCAGTTCTGTTTTATTTAAAAATAAAAATTTTGATTCTGATTTATTGAAATGGAATCCTGAAGTCATGTGAAATTTGTCAATTAATATATCTAATTCTTCTAATGCCTCTTTTGTATTAGATAATGTTAGTAATATGTCATCAGCAAATAGCATTCCTTTAGAATTGTATTGTTCATAAACATCTATTCCTTTGATTTTTATATAATTACTAATTGAATCTGCCAATATTTTAATAGCCAGAGCAAATAGAATCGATAACATTGGACATCCTTGTTTAGTGCCTTTTGTTATATGTACAGATTCAAAGGTAAAAGGACCTAACTTGACATACGCTAAATTATTTGTATATATATTCTTTAAGAGATGAACAAAGGATGCAGGAAATTCAAATAGTGGTAGGATTTTGAATAAATAGTCCCAATTTAGGGAATCAAAGGCTTTCTCTATATCTAAGCCAATTATGATTTATTTTCTTTACTAACATAATATATAAGAGAAATTATCCTTTTAATATCGTCATGTTTGTGTCTATGATATATAAATCCAGTCTGATCATTATTTATTGTTTTGGATAGTGATATTTTCATTCTGTTAGTTAATATTGTCATAAATATCTTATAGTCATTATTTAATAATGAAATAGGTCTATATGAGGCACAGAGGTTTGGGATTTATTTTCCTTTAGGATTGGTATGATTAAGGAATATCTCCAAGAGGGTGGTATTAAAGCTTATAGCTGAATTTCTAGTAGAGTTTTATGGAAGAGGGATAATATATTTGAATAAAAAAGTTTATATGTTTCCATAATTATGCCAGCTATACCTGGAGCTTTATTATTTTTACCCTGTTTTATTGTATCTGCAATTTCATTGCAGGATATGGGTGCTTGCAGATCTAGTTTTAATTTTTCTGGTATTTTTTTATATTAGAACATTTTTCATCTAGATTTAAAATTGATCGATAATATATATATATATATATATATATATTTTTTTTTTTTCTTTTTGGAAATTTTCCATATAGTAATTTCGATAGGCATCAAGAATGTCACCTATATCTAAGACATTTTTCCCTTTCATTTCAAGGAAGATACTTTTAATGTTATTAGCTTTTGATTGTATTTTGATTCTTGTGGATAAATTATGTAGATATTTGGGAGAAGTGGCCAATGTATTAATTTTTAGTTTTTCTAAAGCTAAATTAATTTCATGTGTTAAAATTTTATTGTATTTATTGTTTAGTACTTCTACGTACTTTTTCATCTCCAAATTATTTTGATTTTTTCAGCTTTTACTGACAAAAGTTTGGATTGTAGATCTAATAATTCAGAATCCCATTCTCTGTTTTTTTTACACCAAGTTTGGGTTTTACTATATTAAAATGGCTCGCAGGGGCAGTTAGCCTAGTACTAATCTATGAATCTATGAATCTATGTAAGCTTTTAATGAGTCCCATATCATTATTTTATTTATCTCTGTGGTGTAATTAATATCTAAGAAGAACTGTAATTTAGATAATAGCCAGGGTTTGAACTCTTTAATTTTAGTTATATATGCTGGAATTCTGGAGTTAAAGACTAATGGTTTGTACCCATTTTGAAGTTTTAGTATCAATGAATTGTGGTCTGAAAAGGTGCAGGGAGTAATTGAGAAATTAATGGTTTTAGAGTGTAAGTCATGGGCAGCAAATACTTTATTTATACTAGTTTGGGTACCAAATCTGTGATCTTGATGTGAAAACAACAACGATTTATCTTCTTTGAATTTTAAAGTATCTACAAGATGAAATGATTCTACCCACTTATTTAAAGCTTTTGATACAGCAGATGTATGCAACAGTCTTTTATTTGTAGTTTCAGAAATATCAAATATACAGTTAAAATCTCCTCCTAATATTAAGTTGTCTTTATAATTATTGGAAATGAAATCCAAGTGTTTTTTAACAGTTCCTGTTCCAGTGCCTGGGAACCAGTATAGATTGACTAGGGTCCATATTCTGTTATTATATTTAACTATTACTAATGCCATAAGGCGGTACAGCAGTAGCGCTGTTACCTCACAGCAAGAGGTTCTCCCGTTCGATTCTCGGCTGGGCTTGGGAGTGCCTTCTGTGTGGAGTCTGCATGTCCTCCCTGCAGTTGGGTAGCGTTCAAAAGACATGTGTGCATAAATGGGCGTGCCTTCGTTCTAGGTTGGGTGTCAAGCTGGAACCTCGGCGTTTCGTAAAAATCTACTGCCAATCATTAGCGTACCGGAGTTCCGCTGTGGCGACCCCTTACCGGGAAAAGCCAAAAGACAAACAACAAACTAATGCCATAAGGCTTCTTTATCTTCATACTTATAAATGATTTCTGGATTAAACACATTTGTTTTCCATAAAATTGTTACCTCTTTCGTCTTTGTCTTATAAGTGGATTGCGCCAATATGATATATTCCTTAGGATTCCATTTGTAATTGTCATTTGTTTTGAAATGAGTTTCTTGAAGGAAGACAATTAGTGCTTTATTCAATTTTAAATATTTCAGTAGATTTGATCTCTTGCTAGGATTGTTTAAGCCATTGGTATTTAAAGATAATAAAGTTAAATCCATCTTAGGTTATTTAGACTATGTATTTTTTGTTTTATTGTGACTATTAAACATTTTCCTCTGATAACTATAAAGTATATGTTTGAGCTTTTAAAGGAAATTATCAGTTTTATACTTTAAGTGTTTACCAATAAAGTAATGTTTTGGTCAGGCATACTAAAAATGTTTTTGTGAAATAACAAATTTAAATGAATAAATGTTAACAAAACTAAGATCCGCACTAGCCATGGAATGAAAATCATTCATAATCTGATGGGTAAACCTAAGTCCATCAGATTATCACTCATACCTTGACAATCCAGAACATCTGAGCTCCATAAATTGACTTATCATATGGAGAATATTTGCAATAGGAATAAACAATATTTATATTATTTTGAACAGATATAGTACTATTGTAGATTAGACAGAATTCTAATACAATATAAATGTCTACTTATTGTATAAGCAATTAATATTTACATGAAAGATAGATGACAAGCAATTCAATCATAGTAAAGTAGGATGTATCATATATAAACCCTCAGTAAAAGATTATAGCACACATCTATTTACCATATTCACCCTTATTGATGAAGTCTTTCAAAACATATACGTAATATAAATAAATGCTAATAATATTAAACCTAATGTTTATAATACAATGTATTTTACTGGATATATTAGAAGTTATATTTCATTGTTTGTCAGCATTTAAGTAATCACTTTGTTTGTTGCTAACTTACTTAAAGCATCAAGTTTGTTTTATGTGAACATTGATGAAACTGCATTTTAATTATAAGTGTATCCCTCTTCCCCCATTTCCTATACATAATGATTTTCATATCTGTCAATTCTTATTATAAAATGAGTGAAATTATAGGTTAAAAACAACATATTCACTTATTATGATTAATGATTACAAGTTCCCTTTCCATATTCATAAATTGCCATTTTATGGCATATACATATAGTTTTTAGATTTAAATGGCAACATTCTATTTTGTATAATCAGTAAAGGCTAAACAGAGTGATTATTGTCAATTTAATACTATTTGTTCAGAATGTGATTGTTACATTCTATGACATTCCTAGTTCAGGCTTAATTTCCCTTGAACAACTTTATCAGTTTGATGTCATGTATAAACATTAGTTACCTTGGTAATTGCTTAAGTATTATATATGGTCAGGATGGGTTACAAAAACTACAATTCAAGTTAAAGCAATTACATGACTTGTTATGCATATTTACTTATATAAGAAAATCATCATGTTTCCCCTTGATGTTCAATGTAGTGTATGTCATTTATGACAAGTTAAGACAATAGTGTTATTATACACAAGTCCATGTTGTTAAATCCTGTCTTTAATATCTAAATTCAGCAGACTGCTTCATCTTATATGACAATTATATATTTTATGTCTAGTTTTACTAAAATCATACATAACTATTGTGTGTTTTTTTTTTGGCTGTTGCTTAGTTATTTGAGAGACCACAAGCTGTAATGCTTATTCTTATTATTAGCTCCTTCCAAGCATGTTTATATAGTCCATAGACTTTAAATTATGAGACCCTTCTAGTTTCTTATTTGTTATAAGTATATTTCCATCCTTTCATACACACATATCAGTACTTCAAGCACAGGCAATGATACCTATCCAGTTTTGCCAGCATACCATTCACTAGTTGATGTGGTATGTTTCCAGGCTGTTCTTAAAATATCCAAACCAATATTTGCCCTGTTATATTTTACCAGCCTGTTCCATGCAGTGGCCACTCTGCCAGTGAACCACTCAACACACTTTCCATTCCCACAGATATTTCCATGAAGGAAATCTGATGACTCTCTAACACTTCCCAGAAACCCCAAACACCCCTAGAATCAGCTATCCCCCAAATGCCCAACATGGCTGAGCAAGCTCACCTCCCAGACCACTGCAAAGGGTTCTGCACAAGACCAAGTGCTCTTAGCCATTCACAATAACTCAGACTTCCACTCTTATGTAAGTCTTTAATGTGTTTGAACCAAAATTCATTTTAAATATAAAATTGCGCTTATTGTTTTTTTTTTTTTTTTTTTTTTTTTTTAAGAATCAACATAATGAGCTAAATGAAGTGTTGGGAGACCATCAATATGTGTACATGTGGTTTAGAACAGCCATTTTATTTTATATATATGTATCTATATATATATATATATATATATATATATATATATATATATATATATTTTTTTTTTTTTTTAAACCAAAAACATTGCAGAGTATCATCTTATCATCTTGGAGGCTCTTCAGAGCCATTAAGCATTATCATCACTCTCTCTCTGTTGCCATAGCAACCCAGGAGTGTCTGTTTCTGTTAGTGTGTCTGTGTACTATATACCAGAGGCTTGCAATGCACCTGAAGCAAAGCTTCACTTTACTGCAACTTCAAGCCTAAATTCCCTCCCTTTCAGTGAGGCAGCAGCCAGGAAAAGAATAGAGAGCAAACAGATAAAAAAAAAAAAGCCCTTCCAACAAGCATCCACAACAAGAGATAACACATTCTTCAAGCCTTCCCAGCTCTCACTAAGCAGATGTATAAACAAACTATTCTGTGCCAAAATATCCCAAATCACAGTTTTATCCACCCCCTTTCCCTGGATCCAGGCTAAAACACCAAATGTCTCTTCCTAATACACAAGCAAAAGTAAACCTCAATCACAAGCTGCAACCCACAGCTTCCCGGAGATGGAAACGGCAACATACAACAGCTGCCAGACACAGCTGCATACACACACACACACACACACACACACACACACACACACACACACACACCATGTCCAATTTAATCAAACAGCACTCAAAGCTATGATACCTGCCATAATTGATATTAACTATGTTTAGACAGAATAATAATGTTACTTGTACTAGCTGCCAGACATGGCTGCATCCACACACACCATATCAGGATTGATCAATCAGCACTCATAGCAGTAATACCTGCCATAATTGATATTAACTATATTTAGACAGAATAATGATGACATCTGTACTAAAAGCTTGCTACTATTATTTAACCAGGATATACATGACATTTCTAAATCATACTTTAACTGAAGAAGGCATTAGTCTCATGACAGCAATTTTTTTAACACTCTACTGATACTGTTATTATATATTATGTTAATTTGTTACATTTGAGTCTGGACTCTGATGAATGGTAACTTGTTGAATTTGTTAATTTCTTAAATTATTATAACTAAAAACAATGAAAAATGAACATGATAAGTATTCATTGAGTTCAAGTAGGGGAATAGAAACTGCTCTGTTTATACTATATGTTACTCTGTTTGGCTTATATATAATGTAAATAGTAACCCATCTTGACCTAACTTTGTTTGTGAAGAATTACTGGACTCTTTGAACATTCTGAATAAATCATTACTGTTTCTCAGCTGTTTAAGAAACCCTCCTTTTTTAAATAAAAACATATGACAAATGATGTACCATATCAGTTAAAATTTTGAGATATGTAGTTGTAAGAGTTATTTTTTGGGACAGCTATCTTGGAATCAGTTTTTTGTTTATTCTTTCTAGCATCTGTCCAAGGATTTGTTTCTTTTATTCTTTTAAGAACAGGGGCAATCCATTCCATTTCTTCTGGGATAGACACTATGTTGTTGTTTTTGATGAATATAGTAGCTTCTTCTAAGTCATTAAAGGTTCTCATCTCATCGACAAAAAATATTTTTTCTTGGCTAGAAAGGCCAGCTGTGCTTTAATGTTGTTTTGTTTCAACAGTTTTATTATTGGCCAAACTTTTTTTCCTTTGTTCTAATATTCTAGAAGAATAATTATTGTCAAACCTTATCAGGCTTTGATTGTATTTTAAGGATGATTTTCTCCAAGCAGATTTTAATATTAGTTCCTTGTCCAGAAAGGAAAGAAATGTTATAACTATGGATCTAGGTGGAGTATTTGTTGAGTTAGAAGTATGTTTCCTCAGTACTCTATGCGCCCTTTCAATTCCAAATGAAAGTCCCTCTTTCAAGTCTAGAAATTCAGGAATCCAGGTTAAGAATGCAATAATGTATTCTCCTTCAGTGTTTTCAGGCAGACCAAAGATCCTTTGTTGTTTCTCCTTTCCCTGTTTTCTAAGTCACCTGTTTTGTTAAGCAGACATGTATTCTGCTGAAGCAGAAATTCTTTTTGTAATTCTTCCTCTATGAGTCTTCCTTCAATGTCATTTAGAGAAGTCTCTATATTTGTTATTTTTGCATTGTGTTGCTGTAATAGTTCCTTAAGAGTATCGATGTGTTTTTGAGAATTTAATTTGAGGTTTTCTAATTCATTTTTAAAGCTATCTATCTTCAAATATAGTTCCTGTAGGATAAATGTCATCAATTGCAGTTCTTTTTTCAAAGCAGCATCTGGATGAGAATTCCTTGAGTTGTTCATATTCAGTGACTCAATATATCTCCAAGTTACTTGACAGGAAAATTTTTGTATATCTCCACCAAAATTTATATTTATGTAGTTTAGTAGTTTATCTACAGATTTCTGATGTTTTAAACTTGAAAATTATAAAATTGTCCTATATTATTATGCTAGTTTATGGAGCTCTCAAAATTCACTTCTCTCAGTTGGCCATCTAGGCTCTGCCCCTCTTAGTGTAATCTTCCTAAGTGACTTTTTTCAAAGCAGCATCTGGATGAGAATTCCTTGAGTTGTTCATATTCAGTGACTCAATATATCTCCAAGTTACTTGACAGGAAAATGTTTGTATATCTCCACCAAAATTGATATTTATGGAGTTTAGTAGTTTATATATAGATTTCTGATGTTTTAAACTTGAAAATAATAAAATGTTCCTATATTATTATACTAGTTTATGGAGCTCTCAAAATTCACTGCTCTCAGTTGGCCATCTAGGCTTTGCCCCTCTTAGTGTAATCTTTCTGAGTGACTAGAAAGGACAAAAAATTTGATATGAATGCTCTTGAACACATATGTACACATACACTACACTAAGAGTAGGCTGTACTGAATTTGGCTCAGTAAAACCTCCACTGCCAATCATGAGTGGACAGGTTATCCGCTGTGGCAACCCCTAACCAGGAAAAAGCTGAAAGAAGAAGAAGATAAGAGGGATTATAACCTCTTTTGCTGTTGAGGTGATGCCTCTACTAATCAAGTGTGCTACATAGAAGGCCTTCCTTACTACAGTAGACACATGATGGTCAAAGTTTAGGTCACAGTCTACTTGTGATCCCAGATCCCTTACCACTTTGTGGGTACTTAGGGTATTGTTTGTTGATTTGATAGTGTGAAGGGGCATTGTTTGTACTGAAGGGAATGATGATGCATTTCTTTGCATTCAGTTTGAGACTGTGACTAAGACATCATTCTTTGGTTTGCATTAGAGCCTCCTGGAGTATACAGACATCATTTGGGGATTCAATAATTGCTCCCAGTTTGCAGTCATCTCCAAACATGTCAGCCACAACCCCTTAGTTTTGACCTGCACTTCTGAGAAGTATATACCAAACAGTGGAGGGGGCCCAGCATTGACCCCTGTGGTATCCTGCTGGTAACAGGTAAGCTGATCATGTGGAGTCACCCACTTTGATAGTGTGTGTCCAGTTTGTGATCCAGTTGGCAACCCATCTTACAATCAAGGGGTTTATGTTTAGTTTGCTAAGTCTATCGGTAATGCCTGAGTGTGGGAATGTGTCGAAAGCCTTTACCAAGTCAAGGTATGCTGAGTGCACAGATTTGCTCATGTCAATGGCCCTGGTCACATTTTCAAAAAAATCCACCAGATTTAACAGGTAGGATTTGACCTTGACAAAAACAAATTGGGTAGGATCCTGGGTTTGGAGGTCACCTATAGCTTTATTTATGAAGTCCATAATGATACGTTCCATGGCCTTATAGATGAGGCTGGTCAGGCTTATGGGTCTGTAATTCCCCAGTTCTATTGCTAGGCCACCTTTATGGAGGGGAAAAATTGTTGTTGTTCTCCATGCTGCAAGAACAAACCATGTGTTTAGACTATGATTGAAAATGGTACTTAATGGTGATGTTAGTTCATGTTTTGGCCAGTTTAGAAGACAGCTTGCGATGCTGTCTGCTCCCATAGTCCTGTGGGTTTTGCCTTGGACAATGCTTTAATGACCTGTTCTTCAGATATTTAGGGTGGGGGGGAGTTTGGGGGAAGGTTTGTAATAGGTTTGGAGGTGATAATGGAGTGAAATGTTTGGCACCTATCCTCTAGCAGGTTTGCTATCTCTGTGGGGTTAGTGTGTGTGATACCATTGGCTACTAGACCTGCATATGCTTGGTTCCTACCTTTTAGGCTATGTACATAGCTATAAAAGGTCTTATGGTTATCTTTGGCTGTTCTTGCTAAGTGTTTCCTCAAAGAAGCCCTTAGAAGATTTGACAAGTTGTCTTATTTGCCTGTTGAGGTTGAGGAAGGTGCTTTTCCATTGTTGGGGTTTCACCTTTTTTTTCTTGAGCAGCAGCATTCTGCATTTATTGAAACGTTTGTTGATGGTGGATGTCCACCTTGGCAGCTTGGTTCTACTTGGTGCTCATGTAAATACTAATTAAATCAGGAAAACAATACAACTGTAAAAGTCATGCAACTTCCTTTACGAAGTTTAGCTGAAACACTTTAAATTTCAAAGTGTCAAAGTAGTCATGTAATTAAATAGGATTGAAGAGAAAAAAAACAAAACCATAATTGCAGTAGGTTTAATGTTCAGAAACAACTGCACTATATTTTCAGAAAATTTCATAAACTACTTCCATAAACTGTATTACAGAAACGGTTAGTCAGGTTAGAATTTATGACTTAAATTATGACCCACTAACTTACATTGTTTAACCCTCCTTTCTTATGTTGTTCTAACACTCTGTGATATCTTACTTTATATTATATTCCTACCTGTGCTTCTCTAACAACAAAAAAAACATTACTTATCCTGTAATTATTTTTTTCTGTGGTCTTTGAAAGTATATCTTCTACTATCATGTACTGTAACTTATCTGATTTTATTTTACTATGCTCAATCAAAAATGTATTTTTCTTCTACCATGTATGTAACTGTCTTTATTGTCTTATATTTTGTATGCTCATTGAAAATCGTTTTCCACTATCATGTATGTAATGTGATTAAGTTCAACCATCTCTTAGTAATTGTCTAATACTTGTCTTGGAGCTTTTCTCCCCGGGTTTCCACTGAAAATGGGTTACTGGCCCAGCCAGACACTACTCAGTAAACAAATGTAAATAAATAAATAAATAACTAAATTAATTAATTAGTTTTAGTCTACATCTGAGCTAAGAATAATAATCATGTAAACTGGTTCCTATATACTTTTATAATCTTGAAACAGACCAGATATTTAAGTTCCACAAACAGCACTGAGTTAACCAAGCCAGCCATTACATGCTTCATAATAATATGGAGAGATACTCTGAGAACTAATTCTCATACTAAAGCCAACAACAGAACAAAAGCCATTACACACTGTTGGTAAGCACCCTCCAGTATGCATAAATGCAGGGGGGCAGGCAATAGGTTACTTATTAAGATACAGTGCTACGTCTTCATCTAAAGATGTTATCTCCTTTCTTTAAAAGTCCAACATATGAAACTTCTGCTGCACCAAACATCTCTTGGATTACTTATTCAACTGGTAGAAATTCAGGCAGAGGAAAAGTCCAAAAATTCACAGAGGATTGTGATCTTCAGTACAGACTTCTGATCCAGTTTAGACTCTTAGCTGCTTCATGTAGACTCTAAATAAATACTCCAAAAACACTCGGTGACCGGAAATAAGCAACGCTTATAAACCAACAGCCATAGTCAATTAAACAATTAAGTAATTAAACAATATATGGCTGTTGGTTTATAAGCATTGGATTTTTTTATGGTAAACATTCCTTGTGAAGGCGAAGGCTGAGGTACCAGAATTTATTAAAGAATAAAAGTTATCTATCGCTTTTGGGCTGCTTATTTCCGGTCACCTAGTGTTTTTGGTGTATTTTCTTTTTGGGTTTTTTGTATTTTGAATATTTCATGCAATGTCGGTGAACAGAGCAGTGATGGCACCAGGAGGTGCAGTCATCCATCAGCATGGTCTAAATCTTATATCCATATGGAAGGAGAGAGATGAAAAGTTGGCTTCTAGCGATCCATGGGTATGCAGTTAGAATGATTTTTTTGCCAAATTTGATGAACTTGAAAAATTAATGGTCAAAGAGGTAACGACCTTTTATGACCCAAGACTGTTGGAGAAATATGTTAGTTCCAATATTACCCCTAGAGGTCTTAGGGTTGAGTGACTACCAGCTTATGATTTTTTGGATGAGGATGGAGACCTGTTGGCAGAATTGAAGGAGATCTCCCTGCGTTGTAAAAGGAATGAAAGGGTACTCGAGAGAATGCGCTCTAGCATTTTGAATTTGCAAGAGAGCCTCTTAAAAGATACTCAAGTAAGTACATTTAATGAACAATTGACCAATATAAGAGCCAGAGTATCCAAGGTAGAAGCTGAAGTTTTACAGCGTAAAAAGAAAAAGTTTGTCCAGGACTCTAATGATTACAAGTCTGATAAACTTTTCTCATGGCAGTATAACTTTAAGAAGGGGCGTGGCAGGAGCCCAGTAAGGAGGAATAGTTATAAATCAGGCGCCTCTAGAGATACTTCGGTTTCATCAGCGGAATTGTCATCATCAGGGAGAAAAAGTGTTTCCTTTGAGAATTTAAATGTGGAGACATTATCAAGTTCCAACGGGTCAAACAGCATGTCTGCAGGTGATGACCAGGTTACAACGCAGAATAGAGGGAGAGGACGACGTTTTCAAGGAAAGGGAAAAAGAAGATAGAACTGATTTATGTGACTTTGCTCGTACATGTGGATTTACTTCATCTCAATTTTTGAATGCTCCATATGTCACCAATGTTTTTTGTAGTACTTATGTTTGCAATGCAGGTGAGAATTTACGTATTATAAATCTTTCTGATTTGAATATTGCTGATAATATTCTTGGTTTGTTAAATAAGGGTATGAAATTCATGCCCACTCTAGCTTGGCGGATGTCATTATCGAAGCTAAGAAGTTCTGCAGGAAATTGCATTTAAAAGTTGTTTTTGCTAGTAACAATATAGCGGAGAAACAGAATTCTGTTAATATGGATGAGTCACTTTTAGATAGTTCCTTGATGGATATGAATATTTATGAGAACGAACTGTTTGATATTCCTGGAGAGGAGCAGAATATTGCTATGGGCTCTGATTTTGAATATTTCACTGGTTATGGGAAATTTGATGTGCCGAAAGTCCCGTTTGTGAGTGATTTTGAACCACCAAAAATTAATGTTGTTATAAATGTTTTTGAAAAAACTTTATGTAACACATTATAAATTGAATATAAGAAATTTAAGCAAAGTAGAAAAGTTTTTAATTTAAGTAAGAATGAGTGGCTGGCTTTGTGTGAACTAAGGGAATCGATTGGGAAGTATGTGTTTACTGAATCTGACAAAGGCGGGAATTGGGTAATTTTTCCCAAAGATAAATATATTTCTACAGCCTTTGATTTATTGTCAGATGAAAATGTATATGAACGCTTGGCCACTAATCCTGTTAAAATTTTCAACAGCACACTGCTTGCCATATTGGAAAGGGGTGAACGCCTGGGATTCTTTACAGCTACAGATGTTAAAAAATTGTATATTAAGAATCCTAAGGATGCGAGATTTCTTATAATTTCAAAGGTGCATAAGGATATAAGGAATCCTCCAGGGTGTCCATTTGTTTCAGGCAGGGGTGCATATTTACAGAATGTAAATCCAGCCTATTCTCTCTCTGTGATACTTCCTTACTCACTATCTCCTCAGCCTGTTACCCTGTATGAGAACACTTAGCTGTAGCTAAGCGACCATCCTCTAGGTGGCGCTCTATCTTTAGCTTTCTGCATTTCTATCCGTACACCAACTTCATTACCTTACTACCCCAACCCTGCTTCTATGTTTTTACTTTCACTGACTTATTCTATCACCTCTCCCACCCAAATCCCAGGGTACCTTTACCACACTCTAACTCTTTACTTCCCTACTTTTCTCTCTCTAGCCTCATTACATACTTCCACATACTTACCCTCTGACATACTTGCTTACATTTCCTGCTCTACACATTGTCTTCCTCAACAGCTCTCTCTCTTGTCTCTACCCACTCCGTTCGCCCTGCAGGCTCACTCCACTCCCCTACCCTGCCCCCAATTCCCACCCGCCCCCAGTGGTCCTACCTTTATACCACTAGTAGACACACCCTATCCTTTCCATACCAATCAGACACCTAATATCACAAACCAACCCAAATCTCTCCTTGAACACCACACCCACTAATTATCTAACTACCTTTCAACATACCTCAAACTACATATTAACTCTTTCCTAACCTCTATTCACACAAAAATGGGTATATCATTCACCCCTCCACAGCTTAAACAGCTCTTCAGCTTATCACTTATATCTTCTCTTATAATTACTTACATCCTAACCTCTTATGAATACCCATTGAACTCCTCTTATTCATTCCCCAAGTATACCAGTACATATATATCACCTCTCTCTCCTTCCCTCTCCAACCTTACCACACAACCCAACTATCTACATGCCAAATACCATAGAATAGCTCACTTCAAGTTAAGTAAACCTAAACCCAGGAAAATATCTGACATCTTTTACTTACTCCATCAATCAAAATACCTTAAACTCCTCCACCTTTTGTTAGATGGAGACATTCATCCTAATCCAGGCCCACAACATAATAAAACAAAAACACACAAAGTACTAGATAAAACTACATCTCTCTCACTTTCCATACCCAACAATTCTCTCTCTATTGCCCATCTCAATATACAAAGTATTTGTAACAAAATTAGTCAAATCCATGCCCTCCTTGAAACCCATCAGTTTGATATGTTATGCTTAACTGAAACATGGCTAAAGCCATCAATCAAAGACAATGAAATTAGCCCACCTGGTTATAATATCATTAGACATGATCGCGCTACCAAAAAAGGGGGAGAAGTAGCAATTCTCTACAAAACACAACTCCAAATTAGTACTTTAAATCTGACTTTTAGCCTTGACAATAATGCAGAAATAATTACCTCCAAACTCCAAGTCAATACTACTAAAGCCATAAATATCATATGTGCATATCTCCCTCCTGTAAACAATATCAACACTCTCGAACATATCCTCAATTTTCTCTCTACCAACCTCCCTCAAGAAACACTAGTCTTAGGCGATTTTAACATCAATTGGTACTCCTGTAACAGTACTAACCCCACCTCCCATATAAACCTATATGGCTTTAAACAACTCATTAGTAGTCCTACAAGAACTAATAAAACCAACAATAAGGAAAACATCTTAGACTGGATTCTTACTAATACTCCCCAACAAACCTATCAATTAGGCACCCTTCCAGATGATCTAAGTGACCACTCACTAACTTATATCATTAGGCACAAATCAAACCTAGCCTTACCTACCACCTACAAAACACTACGATCAAAAAAACAATTCTACTCTGATCAGTTTCTTGCTGAGCTAAGACAATGTAATTGGTCCCAACTAAAATACCTTCCACTTAATGATGCCGTTGAATACTTTAATTCTACATTTCTATCCATACTAGATCACCATGCCCCAAGTCGCACTATTAGAACCAAAGCTAAAACAGCACCCTGGCTAACCAACAATACTAAGCAAAAAATCATTCTCAGAAATAAATCCTGGGATAAATGGCGTTCCACTAAGAACCTAACTGACCACCATAACTTCAGAGAGCTTAGAAATAGTACAAAAAAGCCATCCTGGCAGATAAAAATAACTATTACTTTCAACTACAACAAACCACCAAAAAAGAACCCAAAAAATAATCTTCTATCCTCAGGCCAGTCATTCACACCAAATCCCCAGGACTCTAATCCAAACAATCCTACACAAATAGCTAATGACTTCAACTCTTTCTTCACCAATACTATCCAAACTCTAGCAAATCACCTACCTCCTGACATCTCTAAATTACCCACACCTACTTTACATACTTCTCTTCCCGTTTACCTTCAACCTGTATCTACCTCATTTATCTTATCCCTACTCCATAAACTTAAACCCACCACACCCTCTGCAGACAAACTTCCTGCAGAATTTCTGCAGATAGGAGCTAAAGCCATTCCCTATCCCATCTCAATCCTGATAAATAGATCTATAAAGGAAGGAATTTTCCCTTCCATTTGGAAGATATCTCACATCATCCCACTACACAAAGGGGGCAATTCTAATGACTTCTCTAATTTTCGTCCCATAGCATTGCTATCACCTATAGCCAAAATCATGGAAAAGTGTATCCATAAAGAACTCCTTAACCACCTTCTCCATAACAACCTACTTGCTAACAGTCAACATGGATTTAGATCTTCTCACAGTACCACTACTGCATTACTCTCCTTTACTAATGCTATCAACCATAACCGTAACAAACACTAATCTATCATCTTCTATCTTCATAGATCTTTCAAAAGCTTTCAACATGGTTAATCATAAACTCCTTCTGCATATATTAAAATCTCTTTCAATTCATCCTTCTTCCTTATCCTGGTTTACATCTTACCTAGAAAACCGTCAGCAGGCAGTACTTTGGAAAAACTCATTATCTAATCTCCTTCCTATCTCTTTAGGTGTACCTCAAGGGTCTATCCTTGGCCCACTCCTATTTTATATATTTATTAATGACCTCCAGTCAGCTATTCCATACACTACTTGCATACAATATGCAGACGATTCCACTATAATCTGCACTGCTTCCTCTCAGACTGAACTCCTGTTACTTACCCAAAAAGCTTTTTCCACTGTTGAACACTGGTTCTCTGACCGTTGCCTACTCCTCAACCCCAAGAAAATAAATTTGCTATTGTTCTCACCTACCCACAAATCAACCTCTCTTAACTTCTCTATTACTTCCTCTGATAACACTCTGATTTCTCCTGATACTACTACAAAACTACTAGGAATAACTATTGACAACAATCTCAATTTTGATTCTCATATAAACAACACAATAAGAGTAATAAACAAAAAGATTGGTTCCCTTTATAGAATCAAACCATTCCTTACACCTGAAGCTCGGACCACCTTAGCTAGTTCTCACCTTATCTCTACCCTTCTATATGCTTCCCCTATTTATACCAATCTCTCTAAAAATAACCTCAAGAAACTTGCTACATCTTACCATAATATTGCTCGATTTGCCACAGGATCCCTCTTCAGAATCCATCACTGTCATAACCTAAAACAGCTAGACTGGCTTAAACTTCCTAACAGGCTCATTTATCAACAGCTCTTAACTGCTCACAAAATTCTATATCAGCCTTCTAAAACACCAATTCTCTCTAACCTCATTACGCCTTATAATAACTTGAAACACCTACGCTCTTCAAACAAACTACTGGTTAATATTACCATACCCAATAACTCTGCAGGTGACAGCCTTTTTTCTAACTCTGTTGGAAAAATGTGGAACAAACTGCCATCTGATATCTCATCTTTGTCTAGTCTTCCACTCTTTTAAAGACAGCTGAAAACACATCTCAATAAACACTGGCTTTGTTCCTGTAACAACCCAGATTAACCTTCCTTTTTCCTTTCCTCCTTAATTCCTCCTCACACAACATCCTATAGACATATGTAAAAAAAAAAAAAATATATATTTTTAAAATATTTTAATTATTTTCTTTTTCCATATTATATACTTATATTTTTAGAATTTGTATAGCAAATATCTACTAAACTTTGTTTATGTAATTTCCTGCTATGACTATGCCTGTCTGCATGTATATCTCATGTTCTGACTCAATGTGTTAATAATTTTTACCTTGTATTGCCTGTTTCTGTGAATTACTTGTAATACCATTGGAGCTTTTCTCCCTGGGCCTCCACTGAAAATGGACATATATCCAGCTGAACTAGCCCGGTCAACAAATGTAAAATAATGTAAAATAAATAAAAATAAAATAAATAAAATGTAGGAATTTTTTTGGATTCTGTGCTTAAAAATTATTTAAGTAGGGTGTCCTCACATGAAAAATACAAGGGAAGTTTATAATAGCATAGGGGGCACAGTTTGGAATGACAATTTCTATTGGGTGAGTGTAGATGTTAAGTCACTATACACAAGTATTAATAGAATTTGGAGACTAGAGGCAGTTATTAGGATGTTAGGAGAAGGTCCATGTACTTCTTACATTATTAATTTGTTAGATTTCTGTCTAACTCACAATTGCTTTGAATTTGAAAAAACTTTTTTTTCTTCAGGAGGGTACAGCAATGGGTGCCCCTTATGCTCCTTCATATGCCATTATATTTATGGCACATTTTGAGAACTTGTTCATTTATCCCAATGATTTTTTTCGGAACAAGGTGATAAAGTATAAAAGATTTATTGATGATCTTTTATTTCTTTGTGAAGGTGATTGTAGGGACTTTGATAAATTTATTAGTGAGTTAAAAAATAACCCTTGTGGTTTGGATTTCATGTATAAGATAGGGCGTTGTGAAATCCAATTTCTTGATGTAAGTTTTTATGTGGGGTCTGACAGAAAATTACAATTCAGACCTTATCATAAAGAAACAGCCACTAATAGTTTTTTGCATGCCACAAGTATGCATAGTCTCAGTCTTATTAGTTCTTTACCAGTAGGTGAATTTAAGCATATTGCTGTTAATACGTCAGAAAAACATATGCTTAACTCAGAATTCAATAAGGCTGAGGCAAAATTAAGTACTAGAGGCTATTCTAAAATATGGCGATGTCAGCTAGAATTAAAGTCGAACATGAGTTAGGTATAATCAAGCATGTTAAGTCCCAGAAAGTCAGAAAAACGTATGCTTAACTCAGAATTCAATAAGGCTGAGGCAAAATTAAGTACTAGAGGCTATTCTAAAATATGGTGATGTCAGCTAGAATTAAAGTCGAACATGAGTTAGGTATAATCAAGCATGTTAAGTCCCATAGTAGTAAGGAAATGAGAAATTTCAATATAAGAAAAAATAATTTTGACAGGGAGAGTATGGAGAAAGCATTGGGGGATAGCTCATTATTATTTTTTGTGAGTAGATTTTCAGAATTCTCTAATATTTTAAGAAGAGTGGTTAATTCATTGTGGCCCATTATTAGTAGGGATGAAAAGATAGGACATTTATTTCCCAATAAAGTGACTTTTTCGTATGGTAGGTTTCAGAATTTAAAGGAACTATTAAGATTCAAACTTCATAAGAAACAATGGAATGCTGGGACATTTGCCTGTGGAAACTGCAAGGTCTGCACTAGATGTAGAAATTTGGATGGCACTGAGATTAATGGGGTTAGTTTTAGTGCCATAGAACATTTTGATTGCAACTCTTTGGGTGTTGTTTACATACTGGGATGCAATTGTGCACCAAAGAAATGGTATATTGGCCAGACTAGGAGAAGAGTGAAATGAAGAATTCTTGAACAAATTGGTGACATAAGGAGGGGGAGATTAGAAAGCCCAGTGGCCAGGCATTTTCACAAAGTACATGGGGGAGTAGATAATGGTTTGATTTTTAGTGTTTTGGGCAAACCCTGGGGGTTAGATTCCAATAGTATTAATTTTACTAGGAGTCTGTTGAACTTGGAGTCTAAATGTATTATCAAGTTTAATACTTTATATCCCAATGGTTTGAATTTAGAAATTTAATATTTATCAATTAAAGCATGTATTTGTTAATATTTGTAGGTACGTTAGGGGTATATTGTATTAAGTATTTTTAGTAATTATAATATTTAATAAAAAAATATATAATTTATTTTGTATTTGAAATAAAATGTTATAAAATGTTAAGTAATGCATGATTTCTAGGTTCCTTTAAATGATTGTATATTTTTTCTAAATGAATATATATTGTTTAATTACTTAATTGTTTAATTGACTATGGCTGTTGGTTTATAAGCGTTGGATTTTTTTATGGTAAACATTCCTTGTGAAGGCGAAGGCCGAGGTACCAGAATTTATTAAAGAATAAAAGTTATCTATCACTTTTGGGCTGCTTATTTCTGGTCACCTAGTGTTTTTGGTGTATTTTCTTTTTGGGTTTTTCGTATTCTAAATAAATACTTACAACAAATGTTGGTTCCTCAGTTTATTAAACTAAGTAATGTGTGTCCATCTGCAGGTCTCTGTACTGTTCCATTTGAAAGATCTATGAACATAAAATTAAAGATAGAAAAAGTGACAATATGAAGAGGTTGCAAGCAAAAGTAAAGCTTATGACATCCTGTAACCCAGCTTACTTTCTCTTCTTTTGTAAAAGATGGAATTGCAAGATAGTATGGTTATAGTTTTACTGGAGAACTGTACTTTTGATCATGTCAGCAAATGTCCATTTTATCTGTCCATTATACAAGTTTGCATAACAACTTTTCAAAAATGAAACATTAAAAGAAAAATCTTCAAAAAACTACAAGTAATAGGAAATTAATAGAAAATCTTAAAAACACAAATAGTAGTAAATAATATTGTACACTACTCACTGTTCATACATTTAAAATGATACCACTGGCTGCAATACAATTCCAGTTCAATTGCATATACTTCCTGCAGCTATACTCCTTTTTGTTAATTTGTGTACCTTAATTTGGGCCAGAATGTGCTATCTTGTGCCTCCATATGGAGTTATAACGTTTTAATTCAGTGGCCCTTCGTAAGTTTATTTTAATCCTCCAATTCTTCACTTCAAAACTCTTCCCATTTTAATGTAAGTGGTAGAATGTGACAATCAGTTTTTCAGATAACAAAATATTTACCAGAAAATGCAAAATGCAGAAATAATTTTAGATATATATAAAAAAACAAGATTCTTAAATACCTTAAGTTTGCTAAAATCAACACTTTTTTGCAGTAAAGACAGTTTGTGTTCATCAGGTCTCAGTAATATAGCAAACTTTTCTATTGTTGCTGTTTATAAGGGCTCAGTTTACCAGACCTACTTAGAGTCTGACAACCTTAGCTAGAGATCTGGAGTGAATCTGAATTTAAATTCAAGTCATCCACTGAAATCAGCTGAAAAATGTTTATTTTAAGCCTGCATTCCACTATGAGAACTGTATTTAACTAAATTGCTGCTTTGTTTCTGCTGTTTTTGCTGTTGAGACTGTTTTATCCTGCACTTTGAATTTTCGAGAACTGCATTTAACTAAATTGCTGCTTCATTTCTGCTGTTTTTGCTGTTGAGACTGTTTTATCCTGCACTTTTAATTTTCAGTGACTCTTACCTTACATAGCATAGGCTAGATTCAGACTTGCTGAATCTAGACTGTTTGTTGTCACTTGAGCACAAAAACCATAAATCTTTCATTAAGAAGGCCTTCCTGCACCCTTGTGGCAATAGTGTGTAGATCAGGACCCATTTGATTTGGGGATTGTTGGAAAAAGGCTTAGTTTTGGGCTTTCCTATTGATTAGTTTGTGTTAAAATTGTTTAACCTTGCTTGTATTTAATCCTCATGTTTGCGTGTAGCCGTGCACTGCTCAACCGGAGTTAGTGCTGCTGTGAATAGATGCAAATGCCTAGAAATACAATTTTTCCTAAATATCAGCTAGTGAACCTCCCAAACTACCCTGCTGGACTGCAAACAACTCAGTTGTGCACTGGGAAGCATTGTCATAATTTTTCAACCCTAACTTTCTATAGAATAGACCACTTTGTTAATCCTACAGCAAAACCTGGTCTAACTAGCCCTCTCCTCACTAGTAATTATAGTATAAACATGCCATAATGGATGGTCAGTTTCCAACCATTTCTCTGGCTAACCTGATTGACATGGGCATCCTGAGCCAATATAGTAACTGCATCATGTATACTGGTAACAACTTACTCCTAAAACAAACAAATACAATATGTGAGAGCTATATCTACACTATGAATTTTTTAATCATTTCTGTCATATAACAACAAAGCAGACATCAAACAGGTTGTCAGCACACACACACACACACACACACACACACACACACACACACACACACACACACACACACACACTCACACATACCACCATCTCAGCTAATAAGTTCTTAAGGCAAAACAATTCAAAACCAAATGTCCTAGTCATAGGTGACTCCATAGTGAGATATATAGATGTCCTCACCAGGCTGGACAAGGAGAAGATCATCATTAGCTGCTGTTAGGTGCCAAGATCCTTCATATTATGCACGCACTCAAGTCTCTCAACAACAAGCACCATTATGACTTTGCCATATTCCATGTTGGGGTGAATTACTTAAGCTGTACCTCTCTGGACTATATGAATAGGCACATGACTGAACTCTCAGATTATGTGTCCCAGGCAGGTATGTCCCTGGCCTTAAGCAGCATTCTACCTTCACCCAGGATGATGCCTCAATATAAACAAAAAAATATTGACTTCAACAATTGGCTTAGCTTCTGGTGACTATCCAAGAGGATCCAGTATGTGTCAGCCTGGGATAATATGGTCGACAGACCATGCTACTTTGCCAGGGATGGTCTTCATCTGTTGCCTCTTGGTTTTCAGTTACTGGCAAAAATACTTGCTTGTCCCATAGTGCCTTTTTTAGGCAATGTCAAAACAACAAAAAAAATCCACTCGTGACAAACTCATGGTTAGGCTGCTAAATACTAGGAGTCTAAACAGAAAACTGCATGTCCTGGAAGCACTCCTCAGCTTGGAAGATGCTGATGTCAGTGCAGTCACTGAGACATGGTTCAAGGCCACAGAGAGCACCCTGGCCATACAAGGTTACAATGTCTTCCACATGTTCAGACCTCAAAATGAGCATGAAAGAACCAAAAGTGTATCCATCTTCATTAAAGACAAATACACCTCGAGACTGGTTAAACAGTATGACTCTCTTGAGTTACTCCAAGTCCAATTAACTGTAGGTACAACACTCTTCCACATCATTGTTAGCTATAGGTTCCCAACCATGAAACAAGAGAAACATCTGGATTTTCTACAGTCACTCACTATACAGTCAAACACCTTGGTCATGGGTGATTTCAACTATCCTTCCATTGATTGGGGGACGTATACAAACACAAACATGCTTACCATTATGTTCCGGGATTTTTTCAATACAATGCTCTGGAGCAGATAGTCTGTACCCCCACAAGGGGCTCAAATGTCCTATACTTAGTACTCACCAACATGGGGGATCAATGCACTACCCCCTGTGTGTTGCCCTCCCTGGTAAGTTCCAATAATAAATCAAGCTCGTTCAAACTAATGATTGTGTCTGACCCCCACCCCTCCGCAGGAGCTAAAAAAATGACAAATTTCTCTAAAGCAAACTACAGCCTACTAACTAATAGTATAAATAGTTTCAAACCCCCTGCTAACACAACCAACAAGGACTCCTTTGCAAAGGTGTGCACTAAAGCCCTGTATAAACACTTATACAGCTGTACAAACTCAGCAGTACCTGAACGGATCAAAACCAGGTCTTCATGAAAAAACAAGCCACCTTGTTGGACCTCAAGTATGAATAGGTTATATACCAAGAGGAAGAAATTGATATTTAAGAACAAGAGGGAACTGAATCAGCAGAGGAAAAACACTTTCCACAGTTTTAACAAACAAATCAGATATCTTGTTAAGTCCTCTAAAGCTAATTGTGAAGATAAATTAGCATGCCTAACTAAGGATAATCATAAGGCATTCTTTAGCTATGTACAAAATCTAAAATGAAAGGCCCAGCTTTGTGTTGATCTAGTAGAGGATGGTACCACCCATACTAAACTTGAAGAAATGAACAACCTGCTAGCTGACAGATTTGGTGCAGACTTCATCCCCGTGCTCCCATCAGTCCTAGCATCTCCAAAGAGCAAGTCATAACCATTCTGTCCAAGGCCAAAAGCACAGTCTTTATGGGACCAGATAATATCCCAGGCTGCTTAATAAACAGTCTAAAACAGGACCTAGCTGAACCACTTTGCAATCTATTTAACCACAGCCTAAGCACTGACTTTGTTCCAGCAGAGTGGAAAGCAACAACAGCAATCCCCTTGCACAAAAGAGTTCTGTCAACCAACCATAGGAAATATAGACCCATAAGCCTAACCAGCCTTATCTGCAAGGCCATGGAAAACAATCACCATGGACCTATAACAGTAGAAGGAAGTAGCAGTCCACAAAAACCACAAAACTGATAGCCAAAGAAGAGCCATAAAGATGATAGAGTGGACTACTGAGGATAAAAAATAAATTACTTATTGTTACTATTATGTAAAAAGCCCAGAATTTCCAAACACAAGATATAAAAAATGATTAGGAGAGAAATTAGAGGAAAGAAAAATATTTCCACAGGAAAAACTGTCAGAATCTTCAAATAAAAATGTGTGTTCATTAATACAACAGATTTTTGAAAAACACTATATAGATCAAGAAACTTTGATCTGTTTGGAAAAAGAAGCATCTGAGGAAGTTCGAAAATATAAACAACAAAACCTAGAGATATTTGAAAAATATAAAAAAGAAATGGGGACATGAGAAAGAAAGAGAGATTTGATATGGTACAATATTTATACAATGAAGAAAGGCCAAGTTAACTAATATAGAGAAGGCAGCCCCAAAGATATTTGGAGAGAAATACAGGCAAATGCATCCAGATATGGAAAATGTCACAATAATAAAATTAATATTACAGAGATGGAATATGGAAAAGAAGATTAGTAAAGCAGAAGTTAAAGAAATAGAAGTTGAAGTTATGGCATGCCTGCAAAGTGAAGGATTTAATGTAGAATGTCTAACACAGGCTACATCACAGCATGATGGAGTGAGTCCCCAGAATAAAGAGAAGCAGGAAGACCAGGTGATATCTGAAGAAGAACTATGGATGGGGAAATGAAAAGAGATTTAATATGGTGTAATATTTATGCAAAGGAGAAAGCCAAAACTGCCCAATACAAAAAGAGCAACACCAAGGATATTTGAAGAGAAATACAGGCAAAGGAATCTGGATATGGAAAACTTTACCATACAAAAAATAAGAAGACTAAGAGGAAAAGTAGAAAAAGGGATTAGTAATACAGCAGTCAAACAAATAAAAAATGAGGTTATGGTGAACCTGCAAAGAGAAGGATTTGGTGTAGAAAATCCAATACAGAAAGCACCACAACAGGATAAAGCAATGGATAGCCAAATTAAAGGGAAACTTGTGGAACAGGAAGCAATCGGTCAGGTGCCATATGAAGAAATTGTGGTGCCTTCCACAGGAAATCAGTATAAACATTCACTTGAAGCTATACAGCAAGGAAAGGAACAGGAAACTGTGGAAACTCTGATACAGTCAATGCTGAATAGTGATAGGGCAGTGAGTTCCCATATGACAGAGCAACAGATAGCACAGGATGAAATTGAAGAGAAGTTGCCACAGGAAGATGGTATAGAACTTTCTATAGAATGCCCGCAAGAAATGGAAAACAAGGAATGTGTCGTCAGTTTGGAAGAAAATGAGCTAAGAGAAGAGTTGCTTGATTTAATGGACATGGATAGATATATTAAGATCAATGACAGAAATAGACTGCAGACGGCCAATAAAGCCCAAAAGGTAAGAGGTCTGTACACATAGCATCCTTTCTGTGGAATACTGAGGATGTCATCATCTCAAAGATGCATACAAGCATCATGAAGCAGAGCCCCTATTTCACCCTGTGCAAGCCATCTCCAGACCACTGGATATGTGATTGCTAATTCTATCATGGGGTGGTGGATATGTTATATTTGGACAAAGGCAGTCTGTAATAAAATCAAATGCATACACACATGCACCTAATATCTTCTATAACATAGATAAAATGATATTTGCTTAAAATGGTATAATAATGGCTAGGACTTTATGTGCTCTTGACCATTGGACTAGTAATGCCTTACGACCCTTTGAAGATTGCACATATCGCTGTTGTTGTCATCCCCATGTGCTATGTTTAGGTGTGGATGAATTGTATCCCTACAACAGTATATTCCAGTCTGTGACTGGAGCTACTGTATTGATGGCCACTACTGCCATTTTGTTACATTTCCTTCCATAACAGTTGTAGTTCAATTATAACAGAATTTTTAACAGTATCGATAATCAAATACACAAGTTTAAGTTGACTAAAACTATAAAACTGGATTGTGACACATTGGACTATCAGAGGGGTATGGGTACCCACATCCACCAGTTTCCCAAGTGTAGAATTCCAATCAAAATGGATATTGTACCAGCAGTTCCACCAATAGTATGCCGGATAGTAATATGGGCCCGCCCTCTACTTCAGATGCATCATCTAGTAACACATGATTTCACAACAATGAAGAGAACTCTGTGAGAGAAAGTGAAAGGCTCATGAACCAGGCTCAGTCAAATCAAGAAAACCATTTAAATATCCATGAACTTTACCCCTACAATTCAAATTTTCAACAAGGTGCAACAAGGAAGAAAACAAACTTTTCCAATCAGAAACAGCAGTACAAGGTTTGTCATCACAAATAGAACAGGAAGCAGATGTAGTTACAGGAGAATATTTTGAGTTAACTACACAGACTTTAATGACAGAATATGTTGATAGTTTTAACAGTCTTTCCAGCTCTTTCAGCCGTGTTCAGAACGGGTTGGCCCAGGACAGTATAAATGTGGAAATATGGGTAATATCAGTATTAATGAAAGTATTGGTAACCCATATAATATTTTTCAGAACACAGAATATGATTTTAATGTATTTAATTATTCGACATCCTTTGTTGATTCAACTTTAGTGGATGTATTAGCCAAAGGTTTAATGTTTGTACCAACACGAAAAGCTGACATAGCACACACTATAGTGGATTTGAAACTTTTCATACAAAAATTGAATTTAAATCTTTTATTGGGTGAATGTGACATCTTAAATTGCGAATACAAATTGCCTAGCACCTTTAATCCCCCACTACATCTGGTGCTGTTGTTATTTGAAAAAGCATGTGAAAATGACATGCTGACACTTTGTAATAATAATAATAATAACAACAACAATTTTAGAAGTTATAATTTGAATAAAGAACAGTGGGACTTTTTAATAAATTGAGGAAAGCACCTGTGAGAGGAATGAAGCCCAATAAGGGTGGGAGGGGTTGGTCTTTATGGATCCAGAAGACTATGAGAATGAGAGCTATTTTAGTTCCTCCAACTTACGAGTCAAGTTCTCTTAATGAAGTGAACCAGGTCTACCAGTGTATAAAATCTTATTTGAATGATTTATTCAGTGATGCTAGGATTTAATTGAGTTTATACAATTATTTAAGTATGCCAGCACCATTAATACCAACTATATTTGGCATACCAAAAGTTCCTAAAGACCTAACCAACCCACCTTTAAGACCTATAGTGGATGGATGTAATTCCATCACATATGTTAGTGTAAAAGTAGTTAACATCCTAAATAAATTTCTTGTTAAAGAAAAACATATCTGTAAAGATCATTGGAGTTTTTTTACAAACTATTAATGATTTGGAATATGTGAGGGGAGGTAATTTTTTAAACATCGATGTGAAAGACTTATACACATCAATTCCCCACACTATAGGCATTGATTGGGTTTCACAATTATTGATTACAAAAGGAGATTCCACCCAGGAAATTGATTTGGTAGTTAAATTACTTGAGATAAGCCTTATGAACAATTACATTGACTATAATGGTGACTATTACCTTCAAAAAAGTAGGATTGCCATGGGTTCCCTGTGTGGGGGAAGTTTTGCGAACCTGTTTATGGCCCAGTGGGAAAACTAGTACATTTTTAAAGATAACTTGTATTCAGAAAAAAATCATTTTTTACACCTGTTACCTAGACAATGTGTTCATTATATTTAAAGGTGAAGAACCCTCTGCTGTAGATTTAATTTCATATTGTAATAATACAACCAAATTTTTGTTTTTGACAAATACCTTCAGTCGTGAAAAAATCTCATATTTGGATGTGGAGCTCAGAAAAGATCAGAATAAATATTTAGCAAAAATATTTAGGAAGAATACCTATTCTAACAGCTTTCTTTACTATTCAAGTTCACACCCATTTCATCAAAAGTGATCAGTTGTCAAAGGACAACTTGTAAGAGCAACAAGAATGGTTTCTTTAGACATAGACTTTACTACCGAATTAGACATCCCAAAACGTATGTTAAGCGAGGTTATCCAGAGGATTTACTGGATAGTCTCATAGTAGAGGTTACCTATAAGAGATCCGTAGGGTATTTTAAACCTATTTTAGGGGTTCTTAGGAGAACTCCATCTACTGTGGGGTTAAATAATTGGGTAAATCCAAAACCTCTAGATGTTGGAAATCATAATATTTTAGTAACAAATTTTAGCTTGAGCTTTATTACTCAATTTTCTATGAATGCATATGCTTTGAAAGCAATGCTTAATAAGAATTGGAACTTACTATTAGATGATGCCAACATTATAGACAGTATAGAACAAAAACCAAGGTGTGTTTTCCGTAGAGGATGTAATTTTAAAAATATGTTAGAACATACAGTCATCAAACTTGTACGGAATCCAGAGATATTTAAATGTGAAGCATGCCCCCAATGTAAACATATGGATATAGGGGCTAGCTTCATGATTAACAGTATTAAATTCAATATGACTAATAAGTTGAATTGCATATTGCAATTCCAAAATGATAGTTTGTCTTGACAGCTGTCAAGGGTGTCATGCCTTTTATATATTGGGAAGACCGAGCATAGGCTTAGAGATCAGGTGTATGAGCATTTGTATAACATCATGAAGAAAAAACCTGAGAATGCTCTAGCAAGACATATTGTTAACAATGCAAACCACCATTTTAGGTTCAAACCAATTGATCAGGTCATTCATAATCACAGAGGGGGCCCTTCTAATTTATTATTAGAAAAGTTGGAATTAATTTAGCAGTTATGGGTGAATGCACACAGTTATCCAGGCTTAACTATTTGTGTTCCATAACATGTTTACTGAAACTGAAAAACCTAGAAAGATATGGCATGAAGTTATAACACAGTTATCTAGGTTTAAGCAATTTGTGTTCCATAACCTGTTTACTGAAACTGAAAAAGCTAGTAAGATAGGGTATGAAGTTATAGATACTTAAATATTAGTTTATTTACAAATATTTTTTAGAGATATATTTTACAAATATTTTACATATATTAAAAGTAATTGAGTGAATGTATATTAAGTAATTAGTTTTTGTTTTTGAATGTGTCATATATCAAAATTATACTCATGTTTTTAAAGGGGAATGAAGTTGTCTCATGACTAATGGAGGGATATTTAAACTGAACAATTGTTTGTATTGTGTACCTGATGAAGTCTTGGTAGGAACCCCGCCGAAAAGCGCTTCATTAAATTTGTTTTGTGGTGAGAGTCTCTTAGTTGTCCTCCAAGTTTATTTTTATTTTAATTGTTTTGTTTGTTTTGAATTTATATAGTAATATTATGTCATACTGATTAGACATACAAATTGCTTCATCTAAATGTTGCAATGCTGTTATATACACAAACATATGACATGCTCAGATTCACCTGCAACCTTGGATAATTCATTTTATGCCCAACTGTGTTGCTATTCACAAGGATTATTCAGATGTTCCACAACCGCATTGTGGGACTGTCAAGATTTGTGTCATTAAATGTTCTGCATGAACAGCATCCACCTTAGTTGTAATGTGCCTATACATGGTGTTATGGCCCTCACCCACACATTTCCACTGATACACATATAGGCATATGATGTACAAATTATATAATGACATTAAATAGGTTGAGTTGTATGGCTGTATTAACAGTTCCACTGTGTTGCATGATTTATACCTAGTGTAGTATTTAAAGGTGATGTTACAAAGCATTTTCTAATGTCTGAAATCTTAAGTATACCCAGCTACGAGCAGAGCTGTTTGTGGATAACACTGCCCATAATCAACCAGAGGAAATAGACAACCATCTAGCTGACAATTTTGGAACAAACTTCAACCCCTGTCCCCACCAGTCATCACCCAAAGTATACTTTTCATCATTCTTTAGCTTATTATCTAAAGACAGCAGGTCAGCTCTGCCCTCTCTGAAGTTAAAACACAGCATCACTGGACCCTAAAAACATTCCAAGCTGCCATTTTAATAACTTCATACCTGACCTAGCAGACCCACTTTGATCCCTATTTAACGACAGCCTCCAGACAAGCGATGTTCAGGCAAAATGGTGGACAGCAGCAGTCATCCCTCTGCACAAGGAGTGACCAAACACAGAGAATTTTGAGACACGTAAGCCTGAATAGCCTCATCAGTATGGCCATGGAAAAAATCATCATGGACTTTAGCACCAAGGGCATAGTTAATCTCCTGAATATGGAACAAACCCAGTTTGGATTTGTTAAGGGTAGATCATGTCTGTTAAATCTATTTTATTTTATTTTTTTATTTTACATTTGTTTACCGGGCTCATCCAACTGGAAATATGTCCATTTTCAGCAGAGGCCTGGGGAGAAAAGCTCCAAGTGAAAACATTAAACATTAAAAAACAGAGTTATAAATATAGCTCAGAGAAAAATAATAATAGCATGATAGTATTTTTACAGTGGCTACAATAAGCAAAATAAGTACAAAAAGGGTGTTCAAATTGAGCATGTTAGCAGAAAACTAAGTTTTAGTAAAGATTTGTAAGCATGATAAATGAGAGCACTAGGAGCAAATAGCAAGCTAGTCAGGGTTAGTACAGGGGCAGAGACAGTGAGTTATGAGGTGTGTTTTGAGTTGGGATTTGAAACTGGGAAGAGAGGAGATAGCAGAGAGGTTGGAAGGAAGGGAGTTCCAGGCTTTTCCTATTGTGTTACAGAACAAGGAGTTGCCTGCCATGTTGTTGGATTTACAGGTTGATATTAGAAGTTTGTTAGAAGAACGTAAGCTTTTGAGGTTACAATAAGGACTAATAAGAGTAGTGAATATAGGGGTGTTGGTAGGTTTGTAGAGGATTTTATGGGCTAAGGAGAGCTGGTGACATAAGATCAGATTTTGCAGCTCAAGCCATCTCAATTGTTTTAAGTTTAAGCAGTGGAAGGTGGAAGGTGGAACCAGAGGCAAATCTGGCAATACTGTTGTAGGCGACAGCCAATTTGGAGAGGTTAGTTTTGGACAAATATGTGTAGATAGGGGAGGCATAAAGGAGGGTAGAAATCAGATGGGAATGGGCGATGGAAGTTCTGGCAAGTGGTGTAAGAAATGCTTTAATTCTAAACAGGGAGCCAAGTTTTCTGTTAACTAATTTTATTGTGTCATTAATGTGAGAATCAAAGCATAGGTTGTTGTCTATCTCTACTCCGAGGAGCCTGGTGGTAGGGTCAGGAGATATGTTGGTGCCATTACTAGACAAGACAGAGAAGTTGAGTGGAGAGGATTTTCGGGTGGGGGAGAAAAGTAACAGTTTGGTTTTCTTGGGGTTTAAGATTAAGCATTGTTTTAGGAACCATTTTTCAACATTTTGGAAAGTCTGCTGGGTGATAGAGTGCATTTAAGAGGGGGATGAGGCAGAACAAATCAAAGTAGAATCATCAGCATATTGTATACAGGTAGCAGAGGAAATACTGGTATGTAGATCATTAATGAAAATAGAAAACAGAAGGGGGCCAAGTATTGAGCCTTAGGGGACTCCAAGGGTAATGGGTAGGAGGTTGGATAAGTTATTTTGCCAGAGCACTGCCTGCTGTCTGTTATGAAGATATGGCTTGAACCATTTTATCACACCAGAGTCGAGAGCAAAAGTTTTAAGTAAGTTTAACAGTATATGGTGATTGACCATATCAAAGGATTTGAATAGGTCAATAAAAAGAGCAGAGGTAAGTATATTATTGTTCCGTTTTTTGTTAATGCAGTCAGTAAAGGAAAGGAGGGCTGAAGTGGTGCTGTGGAAAGGCCTGAAGCCATGTTGACAGTCAGCTAGTAGGTTGTGATTTAACAGGTGTTTAAGAAGTTGTTTTTGGATGCATTTCTCCATGATTTTAGCTGGGGGGGGGGGGCAGTAAGGCTATGGGATGCTAGTTTGAGAGTTCAGTAGAGATCCCAACTTTATGCAGGGGACTGATATCTGAAATTTTCCAGAATGAAAGAATGTAGCCTTCAACAGAGGTTCTGTTAATCAGAATGGAAATGGGATAGGCTAATGGATTGGCTGCACTTTTTAGATACTGAGCTGGTAGAAGGTCAGCAGAAGGAGAAGAGGTTTTAAGTTTGTGGAGAAGAGAACAGATAAGTGAAGTGGGTAAGGCTGCAGTTGAAAAGTGGGAATAGAAGTGTTAGAGGAGGAGGACTGAGAGGAGATATTTGGGGCTAGTTGGTTAGCTAGAGACTGGACAGTTTCAGAAAAGAAGGTATTGAAGGCATCAGCAGTTCGTTTTGGGTTGTTGTGGGAAGTGCCTAAGGGGCATGGGGTGTCAGTGTGGCCAGGCTTTAAGAAAGTATTTATTCCTGCCCAGACCTTTTGTGGATTTTGCTGGTTAGCTTGGTGTAAATGGCAGTAGTAGTTTCTTTTATCTAGAAGTACAGCTTTTTAGTGGAGTTTCTTATTTGTCTAAAGTTAAGTTGGTCAGAGGGATCTTTAGTGCTACGAAATTTGGTCCAGAGTTTATTTTTCAGGATAATTTTATGCCTTTTATCTTTTGAGAGCCAAGGGGCAGGTTTTGAGTTAATTCTAATAGATCTTAAGGGAGCATGAGAGTCTAGGATAGAAAGGAACCTGGAGTTGAAGTAAGCTACATCATCATCCAGTGGCAGTAGTTTAAGAGGAGACCAGTTGCAAGCATTTAGTTCTGTAAGGAAGCTTTCAGGGTTAAAGTTTTTATTTGATCTGACCATTTTGTATTTAGTTAGGTTAGGGGTAGTAGTTTTATGTCTGATTAGATAAGTAAGAGCATGGTCACTTAAATCATCAGGTAGTGTCCCTACTGTATAAGTTTGGTGGTGACTATTTATCAGAATCCAGTCCAATATGCTTTCTTTGTTGTTAGTTTTGTTAGTTCTGGTTAGGGCTTGAATGGTTTGTGAAAAACTGTGAAGATTTAAGAGGGTGGGAGGGTCTACAGAGGTACAGGTTTTCTAGTCTATATTGACATCGCCTAGGACTATGGTTTCTTGTGGGAATTGAGTAGAAAGCCAGCTAAGAATCTCTTCTAGGAGAACTGATATTATTTCCAGGGGGAAGGTAGGTGCAGATTATATAGATGGATTTGTGTGTATTAAGCTGCAGTTTGGAAATAAGGATTTTGGCGTTACTTATAGAGGGAGGTTTTTCATGTTTGACAGTAATTTGCATACCTGTTTTGTAAAGAATAGCTATCTTACCACCCTTTTGGCTATACAGTCTAGTCTGAAGATGTTGTAGCCAGGGGGAGTAATCTCATTGTTTAGGGTTGCTGGTTTGAGCCAGGTTTCAGATAGGCAATGGATGTCAAAAGCATGTATGTCTAGCAGTGCATGGAGGTGGGAAATTTTATTATTAATGCTGCGGATGTTAAGGTGAGCTATATAGAGAGAGTTAGGGGGTTTGTCGGGTAAGTATGGGCAAGAGGGAGGGGGACAGAGGGGATTTAGAGTAGCATTGTTGTTAGGACCAGGGTTGGGATGAATGTCACCTGCTAGAAGAGAGAGGAGTAGTCTTTTTATTAGGTCAGAAGGTTTGGTGAGGAAGTGTACGGGTTTTTTGTTAACCTGATTAGTGTAGTAAATGTGGAACTTTTTGTGAAATTTTGCAAGAAGGTAGCTTGGAGAAGAAATTATGTTAGAGAATGGTTGGAATGTGTTTTGGGAAGGTGAGCTCATATGTTGACTGAGGGAGTGTGGATCTTTAAGGTTAAGATGTTCATATGAGGTTAGGAGGTAGGGCAACAAAAGGAAGGGAAAAACTGAAAAAAGGAGGATATGTTTAAAATAAGAAGAGGTTAGTAGGGGAGGCATAGTGATAGGGAGGTATATGAAAGAAAAGTAGGGAAGTAGAAATGGAAATGCAGACAGGAAAAGAAGAAGGAAGTTGTGTATGTTGTATTGATGCAGGCGGATAGGTATTGGATGAAAAAGAGGGGAGGGGTAAAGTGTGATTGGAGTGGAATAGAGGTGGGAGTGGTTAGGGAAGTATACATTTAGGAGTACTGGGGGCGGGTGAGAATTGGGGGCAGGGTAGGGGAGTGGAGTGAGCCATAGCCGAACGAAGTGGGGTCAAACACAGACTGCAGTTCTGCGGAGTCAATCAGTGAGCCCGGTCAACACACAAAGGGTAAAATGCAATGTATTTCGATTTATCTAAGTTACCATCTTCCCTGCAATAAGTAGTATTCAGCTACCTAAGTTCTGGTATCTTGGAATAATAAAGCTACACCCTATCAGGGGGGTCATTCATTCTTTGGAAGCTTTGGCTAGTGCTGCGGTTTCCAGTGGAGCGCTATAGGGTTAGTTGGTCACATAAAGAGCAAATAACAGCACAAAGTTGTGTAACGTTAAAACTTTTCAGTTCTTGGATGGCAAAAAAAAGACACTATAAAGCAGCCACAGAGGTCTTGATTGAGTCCACAGAAGTCCCTAGCATTTTCCTTAAGGGGTGGGCTGGGTAGGATGAAAGGCGTAAGTGAAACCTAGAAAAAAAAAACAAGGAGAGAGGGTGTTTAGGGATAACTATAAAGAAGATAGCTACTGAAACCTTCAATGCAGTAGTAGCGACTAACTCCCCTTAGGCACAATAAATAGAACAAATACAGCAGACCTTTCTAATTCTTATAAGGGACCAAGTTATACAACACAATGCAGCAGTAGCAATCTGTACAAACATGTATGCAGCATAATAACTACGAACAATTTAACAGAACTGGTCAATGTACGTGCACCTTAGACTATAGTTATCTGTGCTAATCGCATTTCTGGTACTAAAGTCAAATAGTTAAAAGGCACATACCCTGAGCCTAAACCCCTTTGCTAACCCCTCCTGTTCCATGCAACTCAATTATAAGATGGAGCATTTTCAAGTGTAATACGCTCAATCTCCCACTCTTTATCAATCAGTTTGGTCGCTTGTAAAATTATAATTTATACAGGTAAACCAAGCTGGAACACACGCTTACATGTAAAAATAGTTAAGCACCCTACCTTAAATTAACAACTATGGAGAATATATGAGACATCCAAAAATTAGTATTAGGCCATGCATTACAAAACACATGGTTGAGTGGATGTGTGAGACAAAAAAGAATTACAGATTACTGTTGCTCGGTTTCCTAACAGCTCCAGAGATATTCCTGTATGTAGTGCAGAATAACTATCTACAATGCTTTCCAGTCTATGCCTTAGGGCAGTTAGCAAAAACGCTATTTACCATGCGGCATAAAGATTGCACTAGTCCTGAATGTGTAAATACACTCTCTCCCACTATAGAATTACACAGAGCAAATATACAATAGAAACAGCAGTTGTGTGAATATTTACCCAGTAAGGAGCCTAAGTCAGAAATAGTTACAGCACTACACAGTTAAGCATTGTAGCAGTTGTGCGAATATTTACCCAGTAAGGAGCCTAAGCCAGAAATAGTTACAGCACTACACAGTTAAGCATTACGTAGATACTGATTAAAAACAGCAGTATAGTTGTTAAGTTAAACACCAGTTTTGAGGTTTGAGTGAAGAGTCCTTACCACTGCCAACGGGTTCGCGAGCACTAGCAAGTGAATGGCTATGGGGAAAAATGGCACGAGGGATTCAGAGAATAAGAAACCTTGCTTCCAAAAAACAGGTGACTATGGTTAACACAGGATTAATTGATATGCATAATCAGGAGACAGAGTACATATCAAACACAGACTGCAGTTCTGTGGAGTCAATCAGTGAGCCCTGTCAATACACAAAGGGTAAAATGCAAGGTATTTAGATTTATCTAAGTTACTGGCTTCCCTGCAATAAGTAGTATTCGGCTACATAAGTTCTGGTATCTTGGAATAATAAAGCTACACCCTATTGGGGGGGGGGGGGTCATTCATTCTATGGAAGCTTTGGCTAGTGCTGCAGTTCCCAGCGGAGTGCTATAGGGTTAGTTGGTCACACAAAGGGCAAATAACAGTACAAAGTTGTGTAACCTTAAAACTTTTCAGTTCTTGGATGGCAAAAAAAAAACTATATAAAGCAGTTGCAGAGGTGTTGATTGAGTGCACAGAAGTCCCTAGCTTTTTCCTTAAGGGGTGGGCTGGGAAGGATAAAAGGCTTTAGTGAAACCTTAAAACGTTTCAGTTCTTGGATGGCAAAAAAAACCCACTATAAAGCAGCCGCAGAGGTCTTGACTGAGTCCACAGAAGTCCCTAGCATTTTCCTTAAGGGGTGGGCTGGGTAGGATGAAAGGCTTTAGTGAAACCGCTGCCGACAGGTTCGCGAGCACTATTTATTTTACTTTATTTTACATTTGTTTACTGATTGACTCCACAGAACTGCAGTCTGTGTTTGATATGTACTCTGTCTCCTGATTATGCATATCAATTAATCCTGTGTTAACCATAGTCACCTGGTTTTTGGAAGCGAGGTTTCTTATTCTCTGAATCCCTCGTGCCATTTTTCCCCATAGCCATTCACTTGCTAGTGCTCGCAACTGAATGGCTATGGCTATGGCTATCTGGTGTAGATCATGTCTGTTAAATCTATTTGACTTCTTTGAAAAGGTCACCAAGGCCATGGAGGAGGGAAAGACTGTATATCCCAACTAACTTTATCTGGCCAAGGCATTTGGCACAATTCTCCATGCAAGTATGATAGAGAAACTCTCTCAGCTGGGCATATACCCCTATGTCACCATGCGAGTAGGCAAATGGCTCACTGACAGGAAACATACTGTCAAAGTAACTCACCTCTAAAAAGAGGCCGGTCACCAGGGGTGTACAACAAGGTTCTGTACTAGGCCTTTTCTTGTTCAGTATTTATTTTTTAGAAGTCAATGCAAACGTAGACAGTCTTTGTCTGACGAAGTTTGCAGATGACTGCAAATTGGGGGCAATCACTGATTCCAAAAATTATACTGATATACTGCAGAAAGGATTAATTCACTCAAATGATTGTTGCCATAGCCATGGAGAGAAACTAAGTACAAAAAAAATCATAATTACCCCCTTTTGGAAAGCAAATACCCCCCTATTTATAACATAGACAGCACCCTCATAAGAATAGACCCAGTTGTACGTAATCTGGGTATTCAGGTTGATACTAATTTGAACTTAAACCACCCTATGTCCACAGTGGTGAGAAAGTCCTATGTGATATAACTCATAAGTAAGGGCATGGCAGCCAACTTAAAAGATATTATAATTCCATTGTTCTCAGCCCTCATCACACAAGTAATTGAGGACAATATACCCTTTGTCATGTACCTCACTAGATATCTGCAAAACTTGATGTGAACCCAGACTTTTTTCAGCAGGAAGATGCAGGTTATAAAAAAGAAGTCTTAAATGGAAAGATAGACAGCCCTATCACTGTATTCTGTTTTCTACAGACTATTAAGGGGCAATCTGTGTCTGGCTTATAGACCTGTGTCCAGTCTGCCCTGATGGAAATGTTATGCATTCGTAAATTAAACTACTTGAAGGTCACTCATTCTAAGGATCTTAGCCTAGCCTCTGACAAAAATATTTTATTCTGGAGAGATAGATACATCTCTGAGACTACACATTCACCAGAACAAGCTTCCCATTTGCATAAAGCAAAGCCGTTCCCTGACCGTCTTCAAGCACAACTTATTTCAATGGGTGTGGCAACCTAGATCAATGGATGTGTAATTATAAATTTACTCCAGGGGTGGTGCCCATACCCTTCATGGACAGAGGAAGTCAGTATAACATACCAGCCATAGACTCATACCTCTGTGAACTTCATTCACCAAGCTATTGAAAATTGTTAAACTCAGGATAAATCTGGGTAGGCATTTATGGGATCTTGGGCCATTAGTCTAGTTCTCTCCTATGAACATATGAACCTATGAAGTGCAAGAGTAGGCTATGTACAGTTATAGTGCGACTGTACTGTGTCATGGACATTCCACTACGTCACATCAGTATTACCCATTGATAGTTTGCAAGAACACATGTGGATGTATGTCAGAATTTTATGGCAGTATAACATTTTGAATGGCAATGTGAGGGACACAGTGATAGTGTGTCACATGTCTTGAGTTTTGACATGTGCATATAGTGGATGTTCCTTCTATTGTTTGGTATTTGTACAATATTACAGTGACAGCTTCCTCAATCACTGACACATGACTTTGCACTGCTGTACTTTCTGAGCACATGGGCATAGTTGGTGCACTGCCATCATTCTCACATACTGATGTACCATTCACTATAATGGATCGCTTCTTAATTTGCTCATCAATTGCAGATGCTTCCAACCATATATATATATATATATATATTGGAATTATATGTGTCAGATGCATGCAATAACCTGCCATGTCTAGTAAATCCACTCATAATACTGTGGTGTTTGTATGCATTGTTATCAGTATGGCAAATTCCTACTTCAGCCAGGGATGGTTTTGTCAAGTGTATCACATTTGGCCCAGTGAGTTCCCACACATCAAGCAGGCCATATGGAACTATTCTTTGTGATGTATACCCATTAGGATTTGACAGTGAAGACTTCTCTTCAAGGTGATCTACTAGATTCCAGTGTGATACATCTTTCTGTTTTGCACTGTGTAAATACACAGCTCAGTGATGACATTGATGGCTTGGGTTTGATTCTTGCAGGTAGTTGTTGTAGCTTACATGTCATGAAAATCTATCAACTGGCCATGCATAGCCCTAATTTCAACTCCACTTTTAACACTGTCCCTCTTAAAGCCATCCAAAAATTGGTTATTTTTGGGGAAGAGTTGGTGAATTCCACTTATAGAATGCTGGCGTTTATTACAGTTGTACACGTCTGTTCATGAAGAACATGCATAATAAGTTACAGTCACATGTTCTATCAATGCCACAGATTAATGGTCATAATATTGTAAAAGTGTCTACGACTGTGCCTGTTTCTGTCTGCATTTGTCAGATAGTCTGTTGCTGTGTGTTCCTGACAGTAATATTCCAGCAAGGCATTTTTCAGATCTTCACAGTATGCACATACTCCTAATTTATATGCCATCCTTGCTAAATGTCCTCTCCAGTGATAATGTCATGGATGGTTTATATCATAAACATTCACTGTAACCTTTTGTGACCATCACATGTATACTATAATGTGTGTTATATCATAATATAAGTGCTCAGTAGGTGTAAAGAGCAGTACATATTGTGCTAGCTACATATGTGCTTAATTTTATGACGTGCTGTATGTGTACATAAATTTATATATCCTATCTTGTGTACATTGCCATATTTAACATGCCCTCTTACTCTTTATTCATTCTTATCATACTTGTCTATGCCCATTTTCATCAGCACACTTTCCCTGGTTATTGTGCATTTCCTTGTATTTGCCCTTTCCATTTAACCCACCCCCATGCATTATTTAATATTTCAAATAGGTTTTTATTGTGCATCACACTAGGTACACCATTCTTTACTGTATTATTACCGATAGCATTGCAGTATTTTTACCACCGGTAGTCATTGTGGCTGCTGTACACGCCATCTTGATGAGGGAGTTTACTCATAAACAAACTTCAATGCATTCACTTTCTCTGGTCATGCTGCTCTGCACAGATTCCTGACTGGTGGAACTGCTGCTGCTGTCCATGAAACCATGCCTGTATTCACGTTAAGCATGATGAGCAGCGAGAATATGTGATTAGTGCTGTTGGTCATTTCGCTAACTCGTAAACTCCATATTGGCTTTACACAAAGCCTAGGAATCCCAGGTAACATCTAAATGTCAATATTCATAGGAAGGGCTAACAAAGGTAATCAATTTCTTCTGAACATCTGAAAGCTTTGCCTGAGCTGTGTTTTAGTTAAAGAAGAATGTTTGTGTTGACTCATATCATAAAATAATAAATAAAGCTGCATCGAAGATGCCTCTTGCCCACAAGCAAATGCTTCTTTGTATCTTCTTACAAACATCGTGTAAATATGTTATTTGGAGCACCATTTCTTTAGTTTCTTACTGTCCTATTTTTATCTTTTTTCCTCTCAGAGAAACTGTGTAACCTTTGCTTTTTGGACTTTTGTCTTCCAAAACATGCACGCAATTGCTAGCAAGCTACATCACATTCTAATGTTTACTTGTATATTTCATATGTGCTGCAACAACAAAGGTATGACCTCTCATCCCTCCCTAATTTTCATGGACATTACTGATTTCGACTCAGATTTTACTCTGTTCGTTTTATTTCCTCCTACAACTGGTGATTTTTAGAGAAAAGGTGGTGCATTACACTTAATGACAATAAGTAGAATTATAGACTTCAATATATTAATTCACATCCTCTTATTCAGTTACTGTCTCATCTTAATAGTCAACAGTAGTGGTATTTTAAAAAGTGCCCATGATTATTTCTAGAATTGCCCCTGATTCTGTTGAGATTTGCCCTGATTCATTTGACTACACCAACATAGATGTCAGGATCGTGACAGTAGCACTATGCATTATCAACATACCAACATTGTCATAAGAAGCTATGAGCAAACTGACAAACAATATTCAAAATTTTAAGATGAAATAAAGTCAAACATTAACACATGCACATGTAGACATACAAACTCTCTCAGATACACACACACACACACACACACACACACACACACACACACACACACACACACACACACACACACACACAGCTTATTTTCATTATGTAATAATCAACTGTTTAACATCCCTGCAGACCAAAGCTGTACAGAGAAAGCATATCTGGTGTTATGTATACAAGTTTAGTGGACTGGTTTGCACTTTAGATTAAAAAATGATATATTAAACTTATTTTGTCCTTTTACACACTATACACATTATCTTTGCAGAGAAAACAAAAAAAAGAAGGGTTCTGGGATATTCAAACTATGTTACCATGGCTGTATTACAGCAAAAAAAAATAATATATAGTTTGTATATTTGTTTTGGTAGTTTGTAAATGCAAGTTCTCCACTATGAGCAATTTAAAAAACATGCAGACAATAAATAATGCAATTCCATTTAGGATAAATACATTTTCTTTATATTGTCTCTATATATCATTTGAATCTTGCTCAGTAAAACCATATGCACACATTATATGGAAATGTTTCCCAAGTGGGGCCTCACAGCCAGTTATTCATTAAAATTCCTAGGCCTTTCCCCACAAGAATTGCTATATTCAGAGCATGTTTTGCAACTGAGACTACGAATTCTGCAAGCATAGCAAGACACGTCATATAGCAGTGTGATACTTGACAAATTTCTTTCCCAAATTGTACCCCATTCTCTTCCCAGAGTCTACAGGCTTTCCTGTTTTCCTTCAAGTTAATAAAATTGATATTTAGCATGAGATGTAATGTAGTCATCACAAACAATTATTTTAAAAGTCAAATGCACAGAATGTGTACATTCATTAACAATTTAGACTATGTACCAAGTAAAAGGTAAATAGCATGTATATTCTACAATGGTAAATGTGCACTTTAAATTTGAAACAGACAAATGTAAGAAAAAAAAACAGACTACTGAGTAAGAGTCAGGAGTACAACAGGCAATGAGTAAAGTTTAAAATAAGAACTCCAAAACTGCCACGCCCTTCAGACAAAGACTGCTTTAATAACAAAATAACAAATGGTGAGCGCTTTCCCGGTGAATAATATTGCCTCGTCAGACCAGTTTAAACACAAAACAGTAACATTTTTAAAATATGACAAAGCCAATCCAGAGTAAAAATAAAATCATGTGATAAAAAAATACCTGTTTCATTCATTTAAAATTCCTTTTACACACTTGACCAATCAAATCATTCAAAAAAGCCTAGCCTAACTTGATGTCATAATGGGTATTACAAAAAGGTTTCATGATACTGTCAGTGAAATTATTTGCATATACCAAGCCCCTACTAGTGTTTCAGTTACAAAAAATGTAAAAGTATGTTGTGTACCCTGATCACGTACAAGCCTAGCCATAAGCAGTAGTTTCCTTTCTTTTCAAGATATCACTATGATGTTGAAGTATCCTGTCTTTGAAGGGACGAAAAATCTAAGGCAGGATTCACGAAACCTCTGTGTAAGAGTTAATATGTCTTACACGGAGGCTGCAGTCTAACGGTATGACGTCAGCATGCCATGCATATTCATGAGGGCATGCTGAATCACACCCTAGGCTAACACGGTCCGTGTAGGACAGTAGGGGGCATGTCCGAATGCCGAGTTCTGCAAAGGGACACGCCCCCAGAAGAGTCAGAGTCCTGAAAGTAAACACCCACGAGCGAGTCCGCGGAAATGTCAAGGAACACAACACCACACATGCCCCCACAGACTATAAACCCAACTGTAATGTAAAACGTAAAAATAGCAGTTTAATTTTTTTTTTTTAATTTCCAAAATGTTTGCCCGTAGTTGCGCTCGTTTGCGGGGGTATGCTCTCCGCTCAGTCACAGTTAGCAGTCATTGAAAAGCATATAAGATGTAAATATGCAAATTAAGCCAAGTAGCAATAGCGTAGCGGTAGAGATGTTGGCCAAAGAGGCAGTAGTCACGGTTTGAGCCCCCACAACATCATTTTCCATTTTTATTTAAATAAGCATGAAACAATCCCCTGACATATATATATATATATATATATATATATATATATATATATATATATATAAAACTATAATTTAAGTAAAATGTAATGAAATGGGCCATGTATTTTTGAAGAAATCCGACATAATCAAATATGAAAAAAGGATCAGAATTGCCCATAGCTTAGCAAGGCTTTAGCAAGCTGAATATGGGTGCCCGTAGGTGAGCAGCACTTTAACAAGCGTAATATGAGTGCCTATAGGTGAGCAGTGCTTTAACAAGCTTAATATGAGTGCCCGCAGGTGAGCAGCGGTTTAACAGGTTTAATATGAGTGCCCGGAGTTGAGCAGCGCTTTACCACATTTAAAATGAGTGCCCGTAGTTCAGCACTGCAACCAGTGTAATATGAGTGTTCATAGCTAAATAATGCGTTACCCAGCATAAGCCGTTTGCACGGAGCTGCGCAGTGTGCCAACCAGCTTACGGCGGGCAATGTTGAGCAAGCTGTATCAAAACCGCCTTTACACAGACACACCTCCTAGCCTGTCTAGACAGTAGTAAAAACAAAAAAAGCAATGCCCAGGCTCGAACCCAGGATACTGTGCACCATACTCAAAGTACTGAATCACTAAGCCATGACAGTTGTACTGAGAAATGCAGTATTAGCATATATATAGGAATGAATGGAAATAGAAGCATGACAAAGCAGGTTTTCTTAAGCTGATAAATATCCAAAATGGCCAATCACAGATAAGTGCGGGAAAACGGGCATATATAAGCCCCATAGGCGGGAATACACAGCATAACTGATTGTGGTACCCATTTGCAGTCAGGATGGCAGGTGCAGGAGAGGGAAGTTGCTTTAGAGCACAGAGGTGGGGTGTTGAGGAGTCCAAATATATGGCTTGGCTCCTAGTCCACGATCATGAGGCTCAACTCATGCAGGGCCAGGTCCACTGGGGTGCATACAAGGCAGAGGCATGGAACCAGTTGGCACATGATCTCACCAGTGCCACAGGCATACCAAGGACTGTTGAACAGGTCCGTCACCACCATGCGGACCTGAAGAGACGTAAGCAGGACCAACTGAACCGTTGGATCCAGGAGGCCCGGCAAATGCCCAATGCCCCACTACTGAGTAAGTATCCATGTAATTAAGTATGTAAGAAATTATCCTAGCCTATATTATGGAGATGTATGTTCCAATATTACTTCATTTATATTACAGCTGCAGGTGTCCGTTTCATGAATCAGTGAGCCTATGCTGATAGGCTGCTGAGGATGCGCCACCAGGCAGGTTAGTAATTATTTTGCTGGAATTGTTAGAGAATATAAGTGAGACAGCTTGTAAAAGAGTTCAGTGTTGTTACATATTAATAAAGTTCAAATACATCAAGAAGAAAGATTCTGCTGGTACTATAAGATTAGATAAGTGATGCAGACTGTAATCCAGAAATAAACATTAAACAAGTCTGAAATAGAGTTTCCACCTGTATTGTAATATCAGATAACTGCTTCACCCTGAAAATGACTGGTAATCAATCTGCAAAGGATAGACATGTGTCAAATACATCCCCTTTTAAAATCTGCCATATGAAATAAGTGAGTCTGTTGGAAAGGAGTGTTGTAACCAAGTAAGAAATGTTAATAACGCCTAGAATTAAGTACCATCTTGAATTGTAAAAATAAAACAAGTGAGAGTGTGAGAAAGAGGGTATGAATCGACCAAGAAAGCTGTAATAAGTCTGGAATAAAGTTATACTGCAGTCAGTACATAATGAAATGAATGAGACAGCCACAACCAAAGACTGAAATGGGTGTAATAAAGTACTGAACCTAGAATGTGTGTGTCCCACAATTTGGATATGGTGCTGTACCCTTGCAATATGGAGATAGCATGGTTGTATAAAATACTGAACATCCACAGTTGTCTAGAGCCATATAAATCAAATGTAGCAGGATGCTGTACCTGAACACAGCCAGATATGAACATGTATGAATAAAAATGGAATGTATATTAATGTAGCAGTAACATTCCCATCACCAACATTCCTAAGGTTACATATAGGAAACTGTACAAAGACATGTAGGGGATATATATCTGCAGCTACTAGGAATGTACAGCATATGTATAGGTAGTTTAAGTTGTTAATGTAATATTTCTTCACCCTACCCCATTTTCACAAATGATGCCATTCCACACCAAACTGGGTATGTGTATACACAATTAATTCCCATGGACATTTGTCCTGTTGGTTTATACATATCTGCATGTACGTTGATGCATGTGCCCTGTTCACATATCCAAACCTGATGGCCTGTTGCCATCAATCAACCGTGCATGCTGTTGGATTGTGTACTGTTGTTCTAAATATGCATGTTTTATGCTTGCTGGTCAGTGTTTGAAATTCATGGGTGTTGGGTTAATGGGAATACTGATGCATTCTGTTACAACTAATTTTGAATGGTGTTGTTTGTTACTAACCCAAAATGTCATAAAATACTGCTAAACATAGGGCAACAGGGAAGGCAGGTTCCAGCGGACCCACCTCTCCCACCTCAGCTGGCGAGTGCACCTGGCACCAGTGCCCAGGCCGGAACCTCCTCCGGTGGCCCTGTGCCACCTTTGGGTGGAAGCGCTGCAGAGGATGGAGCTCGTCCCCCCTCTGCAAGCATGGCCAGAGGAGAACGTCCACTCACCCTCCATAGTGTCCGGTCTATGGTGCGTAGCGAGATCAGGCATGCTGTGCAGGATGCCCTATGCCAGCTCGAGGCGAGGGTGGCACAACTCACGGGTGTGCCTGCCCATCCTATACAGCCCCCAGCACAGCCCTGTCCTGGGCAGTGAAGGCGCAGTGGTAACTGCCCATGGGTGGGGATCTCAGTTCCACTGTTGCCATCTGTGGGCTCATGGGCTCGCGATATCCAAACATCCATCCCCGTCAATTGTGTTTACCCCCCACGTGTCATACTCCGCCCCTGTATGCGTCTTGTTTGTCTTGTCTGTTAACCTCCCCAACCTACCTCCCCACATATACCTACTTCCTGTACCTCACATTCCACTCTCACCTGAAAAAAAAATAAAAAAAGGGCACTCTGTTGCCACAAAAAAATTACGCCCCATACATAGCTGCCCATTTTGCAGACATGTCTGCTGGACATGTCAACTGATAATTAACAGTGGCTGTACAACATATTTTGTTGTCCTCACCCATCTCTCAGGGGTGGAAGGTTTCAAACTTCACACCAAATTTCACACATATGCACAGCTGTTGCTGGTAAATAAATGGGCAGCTATGGGCCTTCCCTACATCCGTCCTGCACATCCCAGGCTTGTTTTCCTACTGTCCTACCCTCTTTGTTCCCCCCTTTTCACCACTTTCCTATCTCCCCATTTTCTTTTCTTTAAAAGAAATTAGCGCGAGTGTTAGCGAGAGTAAGCACTTTTAAGCAGTAGTCAGCAGGTGTGCACTTGTGTGTGCGTAGCTAAGCGACTGTGCGCATGCGTGTGAATCGCGCAAACCAGCGCAAACCCGCTTACAACTGCTTAAAAGTGCCTTAGTCACTCTGTATGACAAGGCCTGTAGTCTGCTCATCAGCAAAATAAAATTCCCCTGTCAGTCTCGAACACAGGACCTTGGAAACACTAGTCTGCGTGACTTACCACTAAGCCATAACTGATACACAAGAACTTGGTGCTGAAAGCAATATATCATGACATAGAAGGACTGAATGTAAAGGGAATATAGGAAGGCCATTACACAAAGCTTGTTTCCTGTATCTTTATGGGCAGTTCTTGTGGAATTGCATTACAATAGTGTGATAAGAGAAACATCCATGCTAGGAGGTAATAATGTTAGAGTAGCACCTTACAAACCACACACTGTATCAGAGCAGGAAAAACACCACCATATTTGAATAGGTATGAGGCCAGACATCCCAACTCTGACTGATTTACAGGGATGTCCTTCATTTGTCAAAAAATGTTACCTGTGCCCCACTGACTCCCTGCAAAATGTACTAACAGTAGGTAGAAAGGTGGGGAATCCCACGTAATGGTGACCGTCAATAAGTTAAAGTACACACTACTTGCATGTCAGAAATGGTGTAGTAATACATATGCTCAAAATACCCCACAGTCACAACTGCAGAATATCTGAAATATATCACGGGTGTATCCCACTGATATGTACCGTTCCCTGAGGCTGCTCAAATATATACCTGAGAGTATCTGAGGCCTGCAAGTGTCAGAAACACACAGGCATATCAACCTGTCTGCTGTTACACACTCTGCGAATAGCTGTAGAATTGCTTCCACAAGCACACCCTCATGTAGGAGTACAACCCAGAAATATCAAAGGATGTAGCCATCTAACAAACTAAGGACAGTATAGCAGTTTACAAACACTGCATGTGCCTGATATTCATAACTGTTAGTACAAAGTACAAGGCCCTACTACTGCTCAGCAGCAAAATAAGATACCCTTGTAAGTGTTAAACCCCAGATCTTGGCCTCACCAGACTGCATGCAGTGTCACCAAGCCACACCAAACATAAAATAAATTGCTGCTGAAAGAAATATATCATGCATTACAAGGAGTGAATGTAAATGGAAAATAGGAAAGCCATAGCAACACATTCCAGTAAAGACAAATATCAGGCCTTCAAGGAGTGAATGTAAAGGCAAAATAGTGAAGCCATAGCAACACATTGCAAGAGCTACTGTTGTATACCAGTTAATCCGTGAGTCCCACAGGAAAGTACATACTCCCATGTAAACAGTGTTAGCATTATTAGGTGTGAGTTAACATACACACTGAGAAGAATGAACTGCAAGAAGCAACAGTCAGGTTTCAGTACAACATGCATTTCAGTGGCTACAACACAGCCTTAGATATGAGAGACATACCAACCTTTTGACTGACACAACAGTGTCCACAGCAAACCAGCATAGTCCCCACCTTGCTAAATAGAAAGGCCTATGCCTACCTAACCTAACATTTTATAGCACTGTCCTGAAATCACAGTGAGAACTGCAATTACCACACAGCAGGCTGCATGCAATTAGTAAATGCTGGCCAAAAATTGGTGCAGAGGCCATCACATGCACATGTGCAGATACCTACCAAAGCAGCATGTACTGCCAGTCCACACATGCAATAATATCATTGCAGCCACTGCAGGGAGAGAGAGAGAGAGAGAGACAGAGAGAGAGAGAGAGACCAAAGGAAAAAAAAAAAAAACAAGCCATCAAGCCATCAAGCCAGCCAGCCAGCAAGCCAGTCAGCAAGCCAGCCATCCAAAAACGCTGTCAGAAACAAAGTTAATGTAAACTACATAATCTAATAATCTACATACTGTGAACCCTCCATATGTGTTAGCAGTCTGTATCTATATGTATATGAAGATGTGCATAGGGCAAGGGAATACTGCAACTGTTAGTGAAGGTTGGACATACATATGTAGCTGAAGGTTGCTATGTGCACATATCAATGTAGGTTGTAGTACAATGTACAATGTACAATGTAGGTTGTACAGCAATGGATGTTTAGAAGTATGTTAGTGTGTGTATGTGTATGTATATATATATATATATATATATATATATATATATATATATATATATATATATATATATGTACATAGATAGAGAGGTATGTATACATAGATAGACATATATAGATAGATAGATAGATAGATAGAATATGTATATACATATAGATGTAATAGGCACATACATATGTAGATATATACACATATACAGACATATATGAATGTCTTTTGATATGTATGCATATGAATATATCTATCTATATATATATATATATATATATATATATATATATATATATGTATAGAGAGAGAGAGAGAGTGAGAGAGGCACATGGGGGGCAGATGTACTGCAACAGGTCTCTGGTGGCGAAGGCATGGAGTGAACACCAGTGTGGATACTGAAGTACCATACCCCATTCCAAAACACTTTAACCACTAACTGCCACATAGGTGGTTGCCTGCCTACTACTGGAGGTGTCAGAAGGGAACATGGGAAACAAGTGTACAATAGCCTCCCCTTTGATATTCACAGTGGCACACTAGTCTTGTAATCTCTGTACATGGTACGTGTCATCACAAATGGTGTGTCAGCTAGGGAAACGTAGGTCAGTGTACCCCTCTACACCTCACAATGTCCTACAAGGTATGTACCTCCCATGACAACTTCAGCAAGGGAAAAGGCCACAGACATACCTAACAAAGAGTGATAATGCCCTCAAACACATTCCCTATGCAGAGTGACTGACAAAACCACAGATAGAGTGCCTTTCATATGACCTACACAGAGGTTACCACTGCTGGATATACAGAGTTATGTCACACCCATACCAGTTGTCCAACCGCCATGGTAACACCTCACAATCTGTCCAGCCTAAATGACCTATGGCCCTCATCCTTGTCACCACAGTAAAGAGCACATGCTGGAGGTACAGGTTCCTATCCACAAATAAGCCATACCCTGGACTAAACCACCCAGCATTAACAAGCAAGGCTCCTTATTAGTAGATGTCAGACATACCCCTGATGAATGTTATGGAGATAGGTACTATGCCGTATGAGACACCTCTGTGTAACTGTTTGACAGGAGCAAGTACAATCACATTACATGTGTCCCAAGGGGCAGGGTAGCATAAGGCTATGCTGCCATAGGCCCAGGGCTAATAGCATAGTACCTACCTATAACACAATGCACACACACATGTACTCATTGCAATACCAACTATGTGAGGTGGAATGAGTGTGACACTGACTGTGTGCAAGGTCTGTAATGGTGTGATTGCTCAGCATGACTTTGTGTCTGTCATGGTAGTGTGTGTCCTTGGTGTGAGGCCAGAGAAGGATGTGTCAGTTATTGGGATACAAACATACTACATTGCCATATGTTGTGCTGTAGTTCCCTGTGTATGACTGCAGTGTAGGTAGGGGTATGGCAGCAAAGACTAGGGTGGATTACTAGTGAAACTGTAAATGTGCATTGCATGCATTGCATGGCATGACAATATTCTTCATCCATTAGCGTGATACATACCCCCAGTGTGAGGTTGTGCATTGCACCTCAAACAGTGTGCCGAGTGCTGGTGTATACTAGTTTGTTGTATGGAGTGTGCCAGGCACTGTCACACAGTTGTTGGCTGAGCAGTGATATGCAGTAATTTACATGTGTATCCCCTGATAGACAGACAGATGCTATATATGGCAATTCAGTGATATCAGTACAGTAGAGTATTAAGTGTGCCATATTACTTGCTCACATATTTTTCTTTTTCTTCCAGGGCAATGGTGCATCAGCACAACCCCTGTTATTCAGCTGCAGAGGATGAGGAGATACACCGGAGCCTGGTGCAGGATTTTTCCACACTGTTTGTCAGGACCAGCCAGAGCCAACAGGAGAGGGCTGCACTGTGGCAAGACCTTGTCCGTCGGGTAAATGACATAGGCATGCATAACAGGACATATGAGCAGGTACACCATCACTGCAGTGATTTATTTAGAAATGTCTGTCAGCGTGCGCCTGATATCCACAGACAACAGCTTGCCACAGGTGGTGGGTACCTATCCACCCCCCCCTCACCAGAGTGGAGGAGCTCCTCTTAAGTGTTATGGCTCCAGGCCAACAACACCAACATCCACAAACATGTGTCATGATGGAGGCTGGAGCCACCCAGCATGTGGACATGGAGTGTGCAGGTAACATGCCATATCTGTAGTTGACTGTTCTCTGCACAGGTAGTTCATGCATGTGTGAGATGTGTACTGTGTGTGTAGCTGTTATCCTGGCTATTCTTGTGCAAGATTGATATTCTGAATATCATCAGTACACCTGTGAAAGCCAACTGTTGTACTACTGTACTGTATCATACTCACAGTATCAATGGCACAGTTGTGGCCACTGACAATAACTGTCTTATTTGTGCAGGTCCCTCTGGAGTAACAGCAAGGCAGCCAATCCATGCTGGTGAGTGTGTAATAACAATACTATTAATACTAATAATAATATTAATACTTATAATACCCTCAAGCAGTATTGTGCATGTGTTGGATTGCAGGTGTGTGTGTGTTTGTATCTGCTGTACTGAGGAGTGTACATGTGTGCCTGTGTGCATGTGTGCATGTGCCCGTGTGCATGTGCCCGTGTGCATGTGTGCATGTGCCCATGTGCCCGTGTGCATGTGTGCATGTGCCCATGTGTGCATGTGTGCATGTGCCCGTGTGCACGTGTGCATGTGTGCATGAGTGCATGTGCCCATGTGTGCATGTGTGCATGTGCCCATGTGTGCATGTGTGCATGTGCCCATGTGTGCATGTGCCCGTGTGCATCTGTGGTAACATTGTGTACACATTGTAAACTGTGTTTCCTGTCTTCCTCTCACAGGTTCTGGTGTTGCTCTGTTGGCGTGCAGCAGGGAACCTGAAGCCACTGCTGGGGATAGTGATAATGATGATACAAGTGTAATGACACAGGGAGGTGTGACAGGGTCTGTTGTTGGTCAGCCAATCGACAGTACACAGCAGTCAACCCCATCAATGTGTACAGTCATCCTGCCGATACATCCATTGTCACCAATGTCCTTAGCTGAGGGACAGCATACAGTGGGCATTGACCAGGGTAATGTGGTATCAGTGGCACATGCATCCCCTCACAGCAGCCATGGCCAGAGTCCTGACATGGTACCACACAGGCAGATGTCTAGGGGTTCTCGTGGGAGCATCCATGGTCGTACTGCCCCGGTCAGACGTGCCCACAGAGGTCTTTCAACCTCAGCTATGTTCCGGGCTGTAATGCAGGCACAGGCACATATGGAATGGTACACCAGACAGGGTCTGAGGGAGCTTAGAGCACATCGCACTGCTATGAATGACACTATGCATGACGTTGCGGCTGCCATCCTTACTGTCGGCGAGGTCATTGACAGACATTGGGGGGACACATTAGATCTGTTCCACAACTACATGTCCATGAGCCAGGGCAATGCAGGATGGTTGAGGCGTCGACATGGACGTATGCCAGCAACATCATCAGCTGGCAGTCATTGCGGATGACAACAAACCCACAGCCACTCCCATAGTGCCAGTACCAGCCCCAGCAATGCTGGGTCTGTGCTGTCATCAGACCATCCTAGAAGACCACGTGCACGTGGCTCTGGACAGTCCCAGCAGGGACATGTGTCCAGTCATCAACCAACTGCTTCTGATGACAGTACCCAGTCTGGCTTAGTACCTGATACTGTCTGTAGCACCCCTGCCAGGCACAGGTACGGTGTCCATGGCCAGAGACAGTGATCTGTATGACCTGGCAGGTACAGTCTCTGGCTGTCCACAAACACCCGTATATGACAGCCATGTGGTGGAACTGTGTGCATGCATACACACATGCATAATGCTAACACCTAGGGCTAACACATACACACACACACCGCATCAACATTGCCCCATTTTGTACTCACTAACACACACACACACATACATGTTGATTGGATGTGTCAATGGCAGACTCTGGCATACCAAGTACACACCCTGTGTATATGATAAAACTGTGCCACCTCCTGCAATCTGTAACATTGATGCAGGAACAGGATAACATAGTGCTGATGCACAGGGTGACTACATAGCACTGTAGTAATATTTTCATGTTGGTTACAGTACAGTGTAATGATATCAATGTGGGTATATCCCAGCATGCCTGATGCATTAACAGTATGATTGTCATTGTAGTTTGTTATACACCAGTGTTAATTCCAAACGTGTAATGTCTGCACATGTTTGCATTCTGGTGGTAAGGCTGAAAACACAAACCCACCTACATAGGTATCACAGGGGATAAGAAACTGGAAGTAATGATACTCAATGCCAGACATCTAAACCGCAAGATGCATGCAGTCCAAACTCTACTCAGCATGGAGAATGTTGATATCTGTGCAGTAACAGAAACCTGGTTCAAGGCTCCCAAGAGCACTCTAGCACTACCAGGTTACACCTCATACCATGCTTTACAGCCCCAAAACATGGAACTAACTACGAAAGGAGGGTGAGTATCAATAGATGTCAAGGATACCCACACCCCCAGGTTGGTGCCACAGCATGAAGCATCACAGACTATCCACATGCAACTGACAGTGGGTAAAACTGCCTTCCAGTTCATAGCCTGCTGCAGACCACCCTCCTAAACCCAGGAAACCCACTTAGCCTACTGAAGAACACATGTTAATATGAAGGTGTCTATAAACAACATTATATTGGGCAACTTCATCTACCCACACATAGATTGGGAGCATTACTGTAGCTACAACACCCTAGTCCAAAGGTTCCTAGAATTCATAAACTCAAATGCTATGGAACAACCTGTTACCACTCCCACAAGAGGGGAAAACATACTGCACGTGATCATCACCAACATGGAGACTCTATGCTCCAGACCAGAAGTGTATCCTTCACTGGTAAGATCAGACCATAGAGTAATCTCACTGTATATTCACATACCAACCCCAGCCCATGCCCAGAAAACCACAGTGAAAAAGTTGTCTAAAGCAAAGTCCACACACCTCAAAACTGAGACAGAGGTGGAATCCTACAAAGCCCCCGGGCCTGTGGAAAATACGGCCCACACTGCTGAATCCTTTATAAACACATTCTGTGATCACCTTCAGGAATGCACAGATCATGCAATTCCAAATATAACCATGACCCAATCCTCCAAAGACAGGTGTCCTTTCTGGTGGACCCCAGCCACATAACAGAAAACAATAGAAGGAGGAAACTACTACATGATCTAGCAATATCCCACAAAGGGAAGGCATCTCTGATCAGTATTTTGAAAACATTACGGGCACTCATAAAATCATCTAAGGCCAGCTTCAAGAGAAATATTGCACAAGACGCTAAGGATAATTACAAGGCTTTCTTTACTTATGTTAGGAATCTGTGTGGGAATTCCCAGATATGCTCAGAAGATGTCCTAAATGACAAAGAATACAACTAAGCCACATACATTGCCAACATCATTGCTGACTGGTTCAGCACAAACATCTCACCCCCTCCCTACCAAAAGGGCAAATATATATCCCAGCAGATTGATGCCCCCCTGACATCTGAGATGCTCAGTCGCCCTCTCCAAAGCAAAAACGCAGCATCAATGGGAGCAGACAGTGTCCCAGGCTGCATCCTACATGAACTCCAAGAAGAACTAAACACAAACATAAAACTACTGTTCAATCCCTGCCTTACTACAGGATATGTACCCAAGGAGTGGCGTACAGCAACAGTGATCCCTCTCCACAAAGGTGGTGCCTCAACGTATCCTGGAAACTATCACCCCATACGCCTGACTAGCTTGGTCTGCAAAGCTATGGAAAGGATCATCATAGACCTCATAAATAAAGCTATTGGGGACCTACAGACACTGTATCCTACACAGTTCGGCTTTGTTGAGGGCACATCCTGCTTCTTAAACCTGGTCGATGTCTTTGAAACAGTCACCAAGGCCAGTGATGAGGGGAAGGTGTTCAACACAGCCTACATGGACCTCGCAAAAGCCTTCGATACAATACCCCACTCGGGCATTATAGAGACACTCACCAGCATAACTATAACCCCCTATGTCACGAGATGGATTGCAAACTGGCTCATGGACAGAACACACATGGTCAGAATTTCTGGAGCCATGTCACACTCCAAACTGGTTACAAGTGGCGTCCCACAGAGTTCAGTCCTGGGACCTCTCTTGTTTGGTATATATTTCTCAGAGGTATAGTCCAACACAGATGGACTGTGGCTGAGCAGGTTCGCAGATGACTGCAAACTGGGCTCCATAATCAACTCACCAGCCAACAGAAGTATCCTACAAAAGGGCCTCATAGAAATAGACAACTGGTGCCAGATCCATGGCCTCAAGCTAAACGCCAAAACATGTATAGTCATCCCCGTTGGCAAGAACAGAGTGCCCACAAATTAACACATAGGTGGCAAGCCATTAAGTACTGTACACATGATTAGGGACCTTGGGACCCGAGTTGATAGCAAACTCTCATTTGACAACCACATGGTTGTAGTGGTTACGCAGACAGTTTATATAGGCCACCTAATCATGAAGGGATTCACAGCTAGATCACGGGAGGTCATCGTGCCTCTTCAGTCATCCCTCATCAGGCCCATAATTGAGTACAATGCCCCTTTTGTGGTGTACCTTACCAGAGACCTGACCTGCAGCAACTGGAAAGTCCACAAAAGTACCTCACCAAGGGGATCAATGGGCTCCAACAGATGCCTGACATATAGAACCATGTCCAACCTGGAATTAATGGACATGCTGCACCTCAGAAAATCCAATTACCATGGAGCTATGCGCTCGTGACACTTGCACCTCAGCACTTACATAAATAGGACATGCTGGAGGGACAGATTCATAACCCAGAGGCTCCCTTCACTCTGGAATAAAATCACAGTCCAGGTTAGGCAGAGTCCCTTAATGACTATCTGCAAGAGGACTGTTGCTGAGTGGATGGGAGATTGTAGGTTTACCCCGGGTTTCACTTCTGTTTCACTGTTACACAGAGGCTGAGTATACTAACCTGGAAAAAGGCTATATGAAAATACATTTAAAATGGGTGGTGAAAGACAAACACAGTCTGGCTAGGCTTATAACTGCCCTAGGGCAGATAGCCTAGTATGAACCTATGAACCTATTACATGATGTATCCTCACCTGATACACGGATGTAGGAAACCCAGTGTCAGTGATATCCCTGCAGTACTACACTATAACAGTAGACATTCTTACTGAGCCCCACACATCCCTGGAAGAATGCTGTTTGGCATATAGCAGTCTCATGTACATGCCAACACACTAGCGATATGTTCATCCACGACTGGAAATGTGTACAGTGGCCTACAATGCAGTCTGCACATGACACACATGACCACCAGAAGGGTATCATACAGATAGATACCTGTTTTCCAAGCCATTCTCTATGACTGTAATGCAACTGTAACTTTGTCATCAGCATGTACTTAACATAGTATTCCAGTAGTACCATGTAGGTGGCAGCATCCATCATGTAGAATGGGTAATGGTGTGTACATATGGACAAGTGTTTTCTTGTCTATCCTGTGATATTCACATTTCCAAAGGTATTGTGCAGTCCCTTGGTGTATCGCCTAAGCAAGAAGGTGTCTTTATGCATATCAGCAACAGTTGCCATACACCTACACTGGATGTCCATTACTCACAGACTTTGCTGTGTTATAACATGTTGACATATACTCCAGACATGAACCCTCACCCACATTAATATATCACAGCTTTCATGAGTGTGTGTCACCCAGTTGGGCTCAGACACAGATCACTGCAGTAGCCTGCATTGTCAACAACATACATGTATGGCGTACAGTCCGGAAATCTGCAGGACATGCTGGCACAGGTAACAACTGTATTCATATGAGACGGGCTTCACACATAGGAACTATTGAAGGTCACAGGTACATATCTGTATGTGGCACAGGTTGTTATAACAATAATAAAAGCAAAATCCACCACACATTGAGAAACACACACATGGCTTTTGTAGGATTCAAACCCCTACCTAACTACGCTATGACATTTGAAAGAGATGCATTAGCACAGCATACTATTCACATTACTGGGTGGCTTTCCTTCTCCTGCTGTACTTATAGGGTGCTGACATCATCAGTCTTTACAAAGAGGAATGTACATCATGTAGTGTGATATTCCAGTTGTCAAAAGGGACATTTCTGTCATAGTGACTTGCACACCCCCTGCCTCCAACACACACAGAGAATTTACAGGATTCAAACACTTGCCTAACTATGTTACGACACTTGAGAGAGATGCATTAGCGCAGCGCGCTGTTTACATTACTGGGTAGTTTCTTTTCTCCTGCTGTACTTATAGGGTACTGACATCATCAGTCTTTACAAAGAGGAATGTACATCATGTAATGTGTTATTCCAGTTGTCAAAAGGGACATTTCTTTCAAAGAGAATTGCACACATGCACACCCCCAACACACACTGAGCATTTGCAGGATTCAAACACTTACTTAACTATGTTATTATACTTGAAAGAGACGCATTAGCGCAACGTGCTATTCACATTACTGAGCTGCTTTTTTTCTTCTGCAGTATTTATAGGGGGCTGACATCAGTTTTTACAAAGAGGTATGTACATCTATTACTATCCCTCAGTATGGGGGATAACAATATATATGCATTAACAGACGCCTAGTTCAGGGTCACATATGCACATCAGCACTGCCTGGTTAAGTTTTATACCATGCACAAAAAACCAAAGACAAGCAAAGAATAATGCACGACCTTGAAGAAAGGAACCGGAACTCTGCTAAAGTCCACAAGGCTGTATTTTTATTTCTGAAGTATTCCAAAAGTCACAGATAAAATCACACAGAAATCCTTTCTGACTCAGTTACACAGCAATCCCTTACACTATTCTAGCATGTTGAAGGGTCAATTACTGGCATCCTCTCCAGTTCAGCTGGTGAATCTGGGAATCTTGAGGCAATGTTACAACTGCCTCATGTACACAGACAACCCTCTCCTCCTCCCAACAAATACAAATATATGTGAGAGATGCAACTATATAGCCAAACTGGAGGCTGAGCTCTCGACTCAGTACTGGCAAAACCAGTCAGGAGGAGAAGGTAACCACACACACCACAAACCCAGTCTCACATAGACCTATCACAACTGCAAACCAAACACATAAACACACAACAACATACTCGGAGGCTCTAATTAAAAATCTACCAAAACAACAGAGGCCTCCAAAGCAGACATCCAAGCAACCACTACCTCAAAACATAGCATATGCAACACATAGTTCACAAAGTCAGTGTGCCAAACAGTCACAGCCCTTAAGGTCAAACAACATGCCTGATACACTTGTAATAGGTGACTCCATAGTCAGACACACTGATGTCCCGCTCACCAGACTGAACAAGGAAAAGGTTACAGTAAGCTGCCTGTCAGGCGCTAGAATCTGCCACATAGCACAAGCACTCAGGTCACTCCAAAGCAAGTACAAATATGACTCACTCATTGCCCATGCCGGTGTGAATGACCTGACACGTACCTCCCTGGACTACATGAAAAGAGACATAGAGGAGCTCTCTGATTATGTAGCCCAGGCCGGTATGACCCTGACCCTGAGCAGCATCTTACCCTCACCAAGAATGATGCCACAGTACAAAGACAAAATGATCAGCTTTAACAATTGGCTGAATTACTGGTGTCATTCTAAGGGGATCCAATGTCTGTCTGCTTGGGATGACATGCTTGACAAGCCACGCTGCTTTGCAAGGGACGACTTGCACCTGTCACCCCTGGGCTTCCGGATATTGGCCAAGGCTCTTGCCACTCCCATAGTGACTTTTTTAGGCAAGGCTCAAAAGACAAACCCACCTCCCTAGAAAACACAAGTGGAAGAAAACTAAGGGTAATGCTACTCAACACCAGAAGTGTAAACCTCAAGATGCATGCTCTCGAAGCCCTCCTCAGTATGGAGAACATCGATGTCTGTGCAGCGACTGAAACCTGGTTCAAGGCTCCTGAGAGCACCCCAGCACTACCAGGTTATACCTCATATCATGCTTTTCGGCCCCAAAACTTGGACCGAACCACAAAAGGAGGGGAGTATCCATATTCATCAAAGATACTCACACCTCCAGGTTAGTGGCAATGCACGAAGCATTGGAGACCATCCATGTGCAACAAATCGTAGGCAAAACTGCCATACAGTTTGTAGCATGCTACAGACCACCCTCTCAAACTCGGGAACCCCACTCAGCCTTCCTGAAGACACTGGAGAGTATAAATGTCTCTCCAAATACCATCATATTGGGAGACTTCAACTACCCAAACATAGACTGGGAGCATTACTCAAGCCCCAACACCCTAGCCCAAAGGTTCCTAGAATTCATAAACTCAAATGTGATGGAACAACTAGTCACCACTCCCACAAGAGGAGATAATATACTAGACCTGATCATCATGAACATGGGGACACAATACTCCACACCAGAAGTATACCCCTCATTGGTGAGATCAGACCATAAATTAATCCCACTGGAAATCCATATCCCGCCCCCACCCCAGCACAAAAGACCACAGTGAAGAATTTCTCAAAAGCCGACTTCACACTTCTTAAGACTGAAGTGGTATCCTTCAAGGCCCCTGGGTCAGTGGAAACCACAGCCCACACCGCTGAATCCTTTATAAACGCTTTCTACGGACACCTTCAAAAATGCATGGATCATGCAATCCTAAATAAAACCAAGAACCATTCCCCCAAAGGCAGGCGTCCTGTCTGGTGGACCCCAGCCATTAACAAGCTTTACAACAGGAGGAGGAAGCTACTACATGACAGAGCAAAATCCCCAAAAGGGAAGGCATCTCTGATCAGTATTAACAAAAAACTACGATCACTCATAAAATCATCCAAGGCCAGCTTTGAGAGAAAGATCGCAAAAGACACTAAAGACAATCACAAGGACTTCTTTAGTTATGTTAGTCACCTGGGTGGAAACTCCCAGATATGCTCAGAGTTAGTCCAAAATGACAAAAAATACACTGAACACACAGACATTGCCAACATACTGGCAGACAGGTTCAGTGCAAATTTCTCCCCCCCTCCCCCCAAAAGGAGAAATATCTATCCCAGCAGAGTGTAGTCTCCCTGACATCTCAGATGCCCAGGTGAGAGCCGCCCTCTCCAAAGCTAAAAACACAGCATCAATGGGACCAGACGGTGTCCCGGGTTGTGTGCTACATGAACTCCAAGAGGAACTAAACCTGCACATAAGGCTGCTGTTTAATCTTAGCCTTAATACAGGATATGTATCCAAAGAATGGCGTACAGCAACAGTGGTCCCACTCCACAAAGGAGGTGCTTCTACAGACCCTGGAAACTACTGCCCCATAAGCTTGACGAGCCTGGTCTGCAAAGCTATGGAGAGGATCATTATGGAACTCATAAACAAAGATATTGGGGACGTACAGACACTGGATCCTACCCAATTCGGCTTTGTCAAGGGCAGATCCTGCCTTTTGAACCTGGTCGACTTTTTTGAAACAGTCACTAAGGCGATTGATGAGGGTAAGGCAGTTCACACAGCCTACCTTGATCTTGCAAAAGCCTTTGACACAATACCCCACTCGAGCATCATAGACAAGCTCACCAGCTTAAATTTAAACCCATATGTCATAAGATGGGTTTCAAATTGGCTCAAGGACAGAACCCACAAGGTCAGAATTGCTGGAGCCATGTCAGACTCTAAGCCAATCGCAAGCGGTGTCCCACAGGGCTCGGTCCTGGGACCCCTCTTGTTCGGCATTTATTTTACCAAGGTGCAAGCAAACAGGAGGATTGTGGCTGACAAAGTTCGCAGATGACTGCAAACTGGGCGCCATGATTGATACTCCAGCGGACACAAGCATCCTTAAGAAAGGCCTCGTAGATGGATAACTGGTGCCAGAGCCATGGCCTTAAACTGAACGCCAAAAACTGTATAGTCATACTCTTTGGGAAAAACAAAGTACCCACAAATTACCACATAGGTGGTAATCCATTAAGTACGGAAGAAGTAATCAGGGACCTAGGGACCCAAGTTGACAGTAACCTCTCATTTGACACTCACATTGCCAAGGTGGTTAGGAAGACCTTCTATATTACCCACCTTATCATGAAAGGATTCACATCTAGATCAAGAGAGGTCACGTGCCCCTATACCCTTCCCTTATCAGGCCCATAATTGAATACAATGCCCCATTTGGGATGTACCTTACCCAACACCTGCAGCAGTTAGAAAGAACCCATAAGTACCTCACCAAGAGGATCAAGGGTCTCAAACATATGTCATATGCTGCCCGGCTGAAGAAACTCCAGCTCTATTCATTCGCATACCACCTACTCAAAGGCAATCTATGCCTGACGTACAAGGATATGTCCAATCCGGTATTAATGGATATGCTCCACCTCAGAAATTCCAAATCCAACAGAGCCACGAGAGCGGGAGATTTGAACTTCAACACAGACATAAATAGGATGTGCTGGAGGGACAGATTCATAATCCAGAGGCTCCCTACACTCTGGAACAGAATCCCAGTCCATATTAGGCAGAGCCCCTCACTGACTCTCTTCAAGAGAAATCTTGACGAGTGGATGGGAGTTTGTAGGTTTACCCCGGGGGTCATCTCTGTGTCACTACTAGACAGAGGCACAGAAACTAAACCCTAAATGGGCATAGTATTCTCATTCCAAGGGGTGGCGAAAGCCACACACACTCTGGCTAGGCTTATAAATGCCCTATGAACCTATATACATCACAGATACACACACCTCTGGGTTGTTACCACTGCACTGAGCATGACGGGCCATACATATACAACTACCATTGTGCAAAACTGCCTTTTGGTTTGGTGTGTAGCTCAGACCACCCCCTCCCATATCCAGGGACCACACTTGGCTTCCCTGGGAACACTGTGGGATATGAAGGTGTTCAGATACGCCATTACAGTGGTTAACTTCAGGTACAGGAATATTGACTGGGGGAACTACTCAGGCCTCAACAACATCACCCTACAGCCACTACAATTTGTGAATCCATGTGCTATGGCAGAACCAGTCACCACAGCCACAAGGCGGAATACATATTGGACCTGATCATCACCAACATGGATACTCTATGTTCCACACCAGAGGTAGACCACCATTGTTAAGATATGATCATAACCAACTTTCCCTGGATGTCCATATCCGATCCCCACCCCCAGGCAAGGAAATCACTGCTAACAAAGTATTTCTCAAAAGCAGACTTTGCACTTGTGAAGACTGGGGTGGAATACTTCCAAGGCCCTGTGCTGTAGAATTATACAGCCCAATCTGCAGAATCCTTTACTAATGCATTCTATGAGCACCTGCAGGTTTTCATTGATCATGCTATCCCAAATAAAACTAAGACTCCTCCACAACAGGAGACCTGTCTGGTTGACACCAGCCATATATAAGGTGTACAACAGAAGTAGTGAGCTAATACATAACAGAGCAATAGCCCACAGAGGGAGGACATCTCTGAACAGTATTGGCAGGACACTTCAATCCCTCAAAATCATCACTTGCAAGTTTTGACAGTGAAATTGCCAAGACACTACAGATAAAGCTCCCCTCAGTCTGGAATTGAATCCCAATTAATGTTAGACATAGACCCTCACCAACCCTCTTCCAGCAAACTCCAGCCACATGGATGTGACATTGCAAATTCAACCCCTGGGATCTCCACTGTGTCCCTGCTTGATGGAGGCACATCAAACTAGCCTTAAACGGTGCCTTCTGTGTCCTACTTTACAGAGGCACAGTAGGCTACTGTACTGGGGAGGCAGATACCAAATGCACTCTGGCCAGGCTTATGTACTCCCTAGAGCAAACAGCCTAGTATCAACCTCTGCACCCATATGTTTATGTTTGGGATGCACAATATTTGTTGCTGATAAACTGTTTTTGGGTCTTTATTGCCATAGCTTTCCCTGTTTCTATGAACAACTTGTGTATCTGTGGAAGATGTTTGATCATGGCAGGGTTCCAGTATATTACTTATGTCTCTGTTGTCATTTAACTGTGTGCACTGGGCAGATTGCTGTATTGTGGGAGGTTCCTGGCTTAACACATACAAATGCCAGATATGTGTGTCCGACTGCTATACTGAGACATGTCCTAAGTGTGTGAGCATGCCCAGTTCAGGCTTTCCATGGTTTGTTGCCTGACATATGTCTCATTTATCAAACTGTGTGAGCATGCCCAGTGTGACCTTTCCATATGTTGAGATCTGAGGTCCACTACATTTGTTGTTGTGTGCGAACTTGAACAATATTTGTCATTTATAGTGTGTGTGTTGGAAGTCATGTTGTGTTCTTACTGCCCAACTGCTTTGTGTCTGAACCCAACAGGGATTATGCTGTGCCTGCAGGGTTTCAATGGGACAGTTTGCATACACTTGTCAACATTCTTTCATACTGACCAAACAGATAGTGTAGTGGTTCAGTCCTTTCACTCTGGTGCACAGTATCCTTGGTTTAAGTCCCATCACTGCTTTATATATTCATACTGTGCACACCAGACTAAGGCATGGCCATGTTGCATTTTGTTCAGCTATGGCCTATTTAAACCAGGCTTGTCCAATGTTACTAGTGTATTCCACAACTTGGGTGAACATTGAGAAACACTAGGCTATGTGCCCTAGGGCATTTCTAATCCTAGTCAGAGTGTGTTTGTCCTTCAACACACATTTTAACTGGAGTTTGCCATGACATTTTTCAAGGTTAGTATACTGTGCCTCTGTCTAACTGTGACATAAAAGTGATACCCAGGGTAAACCTACCATCTGCCATCCACTCATCAAGATTCCTCTTGAAGAGAGTCAATGAGGGACTCTCTGGCTAACCTGGACTGTGAATTTACTCAAGAGTGGAGGGAGCTTCTGGGTTATGGATCAATCACTACAGCATGTCCTATTTATTGCAGTGCTGAGGTTCAGGTCTCTCATGTGCATAGCTCAATGGGATTCAGATTTTACAAGGTACAGCATGTGCATTGATTCCATGTTGGACATGGCTATATACATCAGGCACAGATCATCTCTGGGCAGGCAGTATGCCACTGTGTGTAGCTGCAGTTTATTTAATCAGGCAGATTTGGGGTCTTTCCAGTTGCTGGAGGTGTCTGCTAAGGTACATCCCACAAGGGGCATTGTACTCAATTGTGAGCCTGATGAAGGATGACTGAAGAGGCACAATGACCTCCCCTGATCTAGATGTGATTACCTTCATGATTAGGTGGGTATATGAAATGTTTTTATAACCACTACAGCCACATGGTTGTCAAATGCAAGATTTCAATCAACTTGTGTCCCCAGGTCTCTTATTACTTCTTCTGTACGTAATGGGTTACCACTTATGTGGTAATTGGTGGCCACTTACTGTTTTTCCAAAGGGGATGACTATACACTTTTTTGTGTTTAGCTTGATGACATGGCTGTGGCACCAGTTGTCTGTTTCTATGAGGCCCTTTTGTAGGATGCTTGTGTCAGCTGGAGGGTCAGATATGGCGGCCAGTTTGTAGTCATCTGAAAACTTGTTCAGACACAGTCCTTCCATGTTGGCCTGTACCTCCGAGAATTATATACCAAACAGGGGGGTCCCAGGACTGAGCCTTGTGGGATGCCAGTTGTAGCTGGTTTGGACTCTGACATGGCTCCAGCATTTCTGACCATGTCAGTTCTGTCCTTGAGCCAGTTTGCAACCCATCTAGTGACATAGGGGTTTATATTTAAGCTGGTGAGCTTATCTATAATGCCCACGTGGGGTATTGTATGGAAGGCTTTTGCAAGGTCCAGGTAGGCTGTGTGGACAACCTTCCCCTCATCAATGGCCTTGGTGACTGTTTCAAATGACTCAACCAGGTTTAAAGGGCAGGATCTGCCCTTAAGAAAGCCACAATAGGTAGGGTCCAGTGTCTGTAGGTCCCCAATATCTTTATTTCTGAGGTCCATGATGATCCTTTCCATAGCTTTGCAGACCATGCTAGTCAGGATTCTGGGGTGATAGTTTGCATGATCCATTCAGGCACCACCTTTGTGGAGAGGGACCACTGTTACTGTACACTGCTGTTTGGGTACATATCCTGTGGTAAGGCTGAGATTGAGCAGTGGTTTTATTTGGTGTTCAATTCTTCTTGGGCTTCATGTTGGATGCAGCCCGGGACACCATCTGGTCCCATTGATGCTGTGTGTTTTCCTTTAGGGACGCTGGCTGTTACCTGAGCATCTGCAATGTCAGGGGACCAGCACTCTGTTGGGATAGATATTTGGCCTTTTGGTGGTGGTGGGGGGGAGTTTGCACTGAACCTGTCAGGTCGGATGTTGGCAATGCCTGTGGGTTTGTTGTATTGTTTGTCATTTTGTACTAATTCTGAGCATATCTGGTAATTCCCACCCAGGTTCCTACCATCAGTAAAGAAAGCCTTGTGATTTTCCTTAGTGTCCTGTACAATTTTTATCTCGTAGCTGGCCTTAGAGGATTTTATGTGTGGCCATAGTTATTTGTCATAATACTGATCAGTGATGCCTTCCCTTTTTGGGTTTTGCTCTATCATGTAGTAGCTTCCTCCTTCTCTTGCATGATTTGTTAATGGCTGGGGTCCACCAGATAGGATGCCTGCCTTTGGAGTATTGGGTCTTGGCTTTATTTGGGATTGCATAGTCCATGCATTCCTGAAGGTGTTCATAGAATGCATTCATAAAGGGTTCTGAGGTCTGGGCCATATTTTCCACAGGCCCAAGGGCTTTAATGGATTCCACCTCAGTTTGGAGGAGTGCATAATTTGCTTTACACATGTTTTTCACTGTGGTTTTCTGGCCAGGGACTGGGATCAGGATGTGAATATCCAGTGAGATTACTGTATGGTCTGATTTTACCAGTGAGGGATACACTTCTCGTCTTGGCCGTAAAGTCCCCATGTTGGTGATTATCAGGTCCAGTATGTTTACCCCTCTTGTGGGAGTGGTGACAATGTTCCATAGCATTTCGGTTTATGAAGTCTAGGAACCTTTGGCCTAGGGTGTTGGTGCTAGAATAATGCTCCCAGTCTATGTTTGGGTAGTTGCAATCGCCCAATATAATGTTGTTTGGTGAGACTTTCATATTTTCATGTGTTCTCAAGTAGGCCAAGTGGGGTTCCTGGATTTAGGAGGGTGGTCTGTAGCAGGCTATGAACTGGGAGGCAGTTTTAGCCACTGTTACTTGCACATGGATAGTCTGTGCTGCTTCATGCTGTGGCACCAACCTGGGGGTGTGGGTATCCTTGACAATTATTGATACTCACCCTCCTTTTGTGGTTTGTTCCATGTTTTGGGGCTGTAAAGCATGGTATCAGGTGTAACCTGGTAGTGCTAGGGTGCTCTTGGGAGCCTTGAACCAGGTTTCTGTTACTGCACAGATATCAACATTCTCCATGCTGAGGAGAGTTTGGACTGCATACATCTTGCAGTTTAGACTTCTGGCATTGGGTAGCATTACTTCTAGTTTTGTATCCCTTGTGATACCTATGGAGGTGGGTTTGTGTTTTGAGCCTTACCTATTCAATGCACTATGGGGGTGACAACAGCCTTTGCCAGTATCCAAAAGGCCAGGGGTGATAGGTGCAAGCCATCCCTAGCAGAGCATCATGTCTTGCTTAGCATGTCATCCCAGGCTGACAGGCATTGGATCCCCTTTGATTAACAACAATACTTAAGCCAATTGTTGTAATTGATCATCTTGTCTTCATATTGTGGCACCATGCTTGGTGAGGGTAGGATGTTACTCATGGGTCATCCAGTTTGCATATACTACATGGTGTTACATTGCTTAACACATGGCAATCATGCCTCAGGTGGTGCTGCAGGGCTGCCTATGTTGGATGCACATACTACACTCCCTGTACATGTTTGAAAGCAGGTTGTGTCAACTTAGGCATCCCTTTTACTATATGTGTGAGTCAGAGAGAGGTATCATTTCCAGGGTTCCTACTGAGCAAGTGTATGTGTTATGCGTTGCCTCTTTGCCAAGGCCAAGGCATACTGGGCACACCTCCTTCTGCCTACTGGGGCAGGCTCAGGTTGTTCCTCCTCCAAGTCATGCTCTGCCTGTGATGGCCTTGGCAATGGTGGGGGGCTGTTTGAGCCGGGCCTATGCTGGTCCTGCTGCAGATGTTTTCGCAGAATCATATTATGTAGCATAGCACATACCGTGACAATTTTGGTACATGTAGTTGGTGAGTACTGCAAGGCTCCAGCAGATGTGTCCAGGCAATGGAACCATGACTTGAGCAGCCCAAACACACGCTCTATTACATTACGTGTTTGTGCGTGTGCCTCATTATGGCATTCCTGTTCAGGTGTGTGTGCGTTTCTGATGGGTGTCATCAGCCATGGCTCCAGTATATAGCCAGCATCCCCCAGTAGGTGACCATATGGGATGTCCCCATTGCCAAATGTCTGGTACAGCTGCGTCAGATGCCAGATATGGGAATCATGGTAGCTTCCAGGGCAGCCAGCACACACATTCATTATTATGCCCTGGGCATCACACACAACCTGGCAGTTGATGGAGGGGAAGCCCTTGCAGTTAATGTAGGCCCTACCCAGCTCACCAGCTGGTGCTTTGATGCGTATATGCGTGCAGTCTATTGCACCCACTACCTCAGGGTATTCCGCTATTTGCTGGAAGAGACGCATATTGCTGGCCAATACCTCACGGGAATTGGGGAAATATACATGATCACCGACATGTGCTGACATGGCATCCAGGAACTGGTGCAGTACCCTGGATGCTGATGCCTGTGATATCCCCATCATATCACCAGTTGGTCTCTGGAAGGTACCTGTTGCTAGTATTCTTAGGCCAACACATACCTTGGTTTCCACTGGGATGGGTTCCACTCTGTTGGTTCTGTGTGTGAGGCATGGCCTGCACAGCTCAACAATTTGCTGCAGGAGGTCTCTGTCCACTCTATAGCGTTCCACTATCTCCAGCTCATGTAACCCCTGGTAGGTGACCCTGGGCCTGTACACTCTTCTCCGTCTCCTCACTGTGGGTTGTCCAGCAGCATTTGCATTGTCACCACCCTCAGCATGTTACATATGTCGCCTTATAACAGCTATGGCAGCCCCTAGCATTTTTTGTCTAAGTAGAAGCTTTTTCAGTTTTCACTTCTAGTAGCTTACTCCAGTGTTGCAGTGTCTCTTCAGAGACACATACTGCACTGTTGTTTGCAGAGTTTTCAGTGCTAGGCTGGGCTACTGTTCTGCCTGTGTAATTGCCTGATTCTGATTGTTTTCACCTGCTAGCTCTGCTAGTATTCCCTGGTAGCTTCCTACAATTTGTTGTGCTTCCTTTTTCCTGTATGTTTCCTCAGGGGGGAGCGACATGCATACAAGGGCAAACATGCGCACAGCAGCTAACACGTGCGCACACATGCTGAGATGGACTACAACTTGCTTATTCGGGTTAAAACATGCGCACACCAGCGCAAACACGCTTACAAGTCTTTAAACAGGCTTCTACATGCTTACTCCAGCGTAAATGCACTCAGTCACGATTACACGTGCACACTCCATCTTACTCAGGCTTCCCAGTGCGCACACGCACGCATGCATGCTCGTCAAGAAACTTTGGTGTTATCCACAGTGTACACCTTCCATTTCTTGGCTTTCCCATGTCTACCTGTTGACACACCTCTTTCCATGATGTCTGACAGCTTTCACATCCCACTCTGCTCCAATGAGCTTCATTTCTTTCATACATACCCCTCTGTGATGTCACCTTTCTCCTACTCTGTTACTCCCCCTTATCCTACACTCCAGGGAATGTGCTCATATGCTATGTAAAAGTGCGAGTCACTATCTTAACACTCATTTACATAGGATTGCCTACTAATGCTTAGTTACATGTCTTACACTGAGCTTCCCCCCTTAGCAACCCCTACTCGGTGGCCATGCTGTTTTCAGCTTGCTATTCCCTTACATTGTAAATTGGTGGTTTGCATAAAACCCACGTTTATGGGTTTTAAATATTTTTCTGTTTTTTTTTTTTTTTTGTTTAGCGCAGCCCATTTGCGAGGCACTGCGCTACGCCGAAAAAAAAGTTTTATTTTAATTTTGCATGGTGGTACGTTGCCAGTGGCCACATATTTGGCCATTGGCATGCTTCCTGGAACATATGCAACCTTTATTTGGAGCTGACAAGGCTCCATTGTGCTATTTGCAGAATGGTACTCAGTTGTCAACTGAGTACATTTCTGCAGATAACATGGCTCTTACACGGACAAGTCTGTGCTTTCTGGATCGCAAAATTACCTCATTTGCATGCCTTTCGGCTGCAAGTGAGATAATTTGCATATCCAAGCCCTGTCCGTGTAAGGGCCGTTTTAGGAGCTGTCTTACACGCCCCTTTAGGCTGTTCGTGGATCGCTCATCGAACATGATGGCTGCATGGAGTCTTACACTACTCTTAGACTCCGTGCAAGCCATCGTGAGTCCGGCCCATAGTGTATTATGCTGGGTGCATGATATGTAAAGTGTTCCATATTGGCAAGACTAATCATGCCCACTGAAACACTAGAAGGGGCTTGGTATATGCAAATAATTTAATTGGCAAGATGAAACCTTTTTGTAATGCCCATTAAGACATCAAGTTAGGGGCTTGGCATTTTTTAAATGATTTGATTGGTCAGTTGTATAAAAGGAGTTTTAAATCAATGAAACAGGTGTTATTTTCTAAACACATGATTTTATTCTTACTCTCTATTGACTTTCTTGTTCTTTAAAAGTGTAACTGCTTTGTATTTAAATTGGTCTGATGAAGCAGTATTATTAACTGCGAAAGTGCTCACCATTTGTTATTTTGTTATTAAAGCAGTCTTTGTCTGAAGGTTGTGGCAGTTCTGGAGTACTTATTTTAAAAAAAAAAACAGACAAAATATGTTTTCAGGGCAGATGCATTAAATCTAAGCTTGTTCAAAGTTAGTGACTGTAAGTGTTGACTTTGGGAATCAAACCCAGGCCTATAAGAAATGATTCTTAACAACTAAGAACCTTGGCTATTGAACTAAACTTCCAGATACTAGCAGATAGTATTTCATTAAATTGCAACCACAGTTGCTTTCTTTCATTAATATGTACCTACATTGAAGTCTGCATTATTTTATTCTTTGATTATTAATAATAAAAACAACAGAAACATTTTCTTTGTCAAGAACTCGATCTGGTAATATCTCTCAGCATTTTTGTAGAAGTTCTGTATGCTGCCCCCCCACCACATAAACACACATAAGAAAAAGTCTTTACTTACCAAAAGTTGCACTTTTAGTCTTCTTTGTTTATTTATTTAATTTATGTAACATTCATTTTATCACAGAATTGATCACACTCGGCTCTCTGGACCAAATGAAGAAAATCCAAGCACTGTTACAACAAAATGCAATCTATTTTTACTTATATGACAGTACATCATAAACACAAGGAGCCCAATTTCAATGGAGTCCCCGGGAGAAAAGCTCCAGAAAAATACAAATACATAGTACACATTGCACATATACATTACAGATTATCTCATAGGAATACAAAGTAAATATGATAAGAAAAGGTAAACAGTGATAGAATGCATCAGTATAGTTCATTAAACAGCAATAAAAAACACTTTTTTTACAAAAATAGCAGCATAGGGTAACTGTTAAGTAGTTGGTCAAATTGGTCAATAGAGCTGTGGAACTATAGGAGGCAGTGATGGTGCATTTAGTTCTAGGAGAGTAGGAAGTAGTATTAGCAGGATTGGGTAGGATGGGAGCAGGAGCACTTCCATTGTGAAGTTAGGTGTGAGTGCAGCAAGGTTTTAAATGAGGAGAGACTGGTGGTGATGCAAATAGGAGATGGTAGAGAATTCCAGAGGCGTGCAAGAGAAAAGGACATTAGCTGGTTCCCAGCTGGACATGTGAGTTTGTGCAATTTAATTAGTGTTTTGGAAATTAGATCTTAAAAGTCATTCTGGTTCATGCATTTCAAAGGTAGCGGCTAGGGAGGGACAAAAAGAGTGGTTGTAAATGAGTTTATGTGCTTGGATGAGTTGGGTATAAGTGATGAGGTTAGGTAGCTCAAGCCACTTAGTTGGTGAAGAGAATTACAATGGTGAGAAATGGCTCTGTGACCTGCTGCAAATTTTGATATCTTGTTATAGCAAGAGGAGAGTTTTGTTTTGAAGGAGGATTGCAGGTTGGCGAGGATAGCTCCACCATATAGGAGAGATGGGATGAGATAAGTATTGGCTAGTATGAGCCTGGTGGATAGAAAGACATAACGATTATAGCAGTATTGCATACCAAGTTTTTTGTGGGTTTTTTGATATTTATTTCTAAATGTTTGTCAAATTTTAGTTGTTATATGAGTACTCCTAGTAGTCTGGCGTCAGAGACTATTTCTAGGGGAATATTTTTTTGCTGGTGATTATGAATGAGTGTTTATCTAAGGAGGAGGTTTTGGAGGCGGTGAATAACATAAGTTTAGTTTTGGTTGCATTAAGAGCCAGATGGTTGTCTAGCATCCACTACTCAGTAGAGGAGAAGGTGCTTTTAGTGAGCATATTTAGAGTGAGGATAGAAGGGGAGGAGCAGACAATGGTAGAATCATCGGCATATTGGATGAGACTGGAGTTTGGAATGGCTTGGTAGAAGTCGTTAATGAATATATTGAATAGTAGGGGCCCTAAATGGAACCTTGGGCACCTGTGGGAGCATTAAGGAAGGGTGAAGTGGCTTTATTCCATTTGACTGCTTGTTGTCTGGTTGTGAGGTAGCTGGAGAACCACTTGGTATAAGAAGGGGATAGGTTTAGTTTGGAGAGTTTATTAAGAAGCAGGTTGTGGGAAATAGTGTCAAACACCTTGGAAAGGTTAAGAAGGGTGGACATGAAATGGCCGGAATTGTGGGCTTTGTTAATTGTTTCAAGGAAGGAGAGGAGGGCAGTGGAGGTGCTATGATCAGGTCTAAATCCATGCTGTGTGGGAGTAAGAAGCTGGTTGTTGATGAGATAGGGTAAGAGTTGTTGTTGGATACATTTTTCAAGAAGCTTAAAAACAGGAGATAAGATAGCAATAGGGAGGAAGTTTGGAATGTCATTATTATTGCCTACTTTATGTAGAGAAATAATAAAGGCCTTCTTCCAGAGTTGGGAAACCTGGCTTTCTGAAATAGACCAATTAATTAGTATGCTGATAGGGAGAGCAATGGCTTCTGCAGCTACTTTTAAGAAGTAGGAGGGAATTTCATCAGTGGCATTGGAACCAGGTTTTAATTTTAGGAGACTCTTTTTACGGTGGATCTAGAGATGGGCTTGATAGAGAAGGGTGGAGGTTGGGGGCAAGGGATGCTAGGGGAGGAAGGGATGGGTGCAGGCTGAGGAGGGGCCACAGAGCTGTTGGTGAAGGATGATGTTAGCTTACTTATGGACTCTATGAAGAAAGCGTTAAATTCGGCGGCTAAGTCCATGTCAGAGGCATCTGGGTTAGGGCAATGGTTTACTTTTTTTCCTGGGTTGAGGGGAGATGAGATTCCTTTCCAAAATAGTTTGAAATTGTTATTGTGGTTGGTTTGGAGAGTGGAGAAATAGGCTTTGCAGTCTCAGGTAATAAGTTTTTTGACTTTGTTTTGTAGTGTTTTATATATGTTAAGGGTGATAGTCATTTTATTTTTATGGTAATGTATCCAGGCTTTGTCAGGGAGTCACATAGTAGCTAAGGTGTTTTTGGTTAACCAGGGTACAGGGTTACTTTTGTACATTTTTTTAGTGGGCAAAGTAGTGGAGCAGGTTTGTGAAAGTCAAGTTAAAGTAGGAGAAAGCATTATCTAGGGAAAGTGTCTTTAATGGGTTCCAGTTTGTGCTTTTTAGTGCATATGAAAAGGTTTCAGAATTGATGATTTTTAGGCAGCGTGTGGAAATACAGGTATGAGTTAGTTGCATGGAATAGGGGAGATGGTGGACAAAAGTGGGGAAGTGGTCAGCTAGTGGGTCTGGGAGAATACCACTATCAGAGATATAGTGAGGATGGGATACTAGAATCCAGTATATTGTACGTCCAGTAATGGAATTCTTGGAAAGCCTAGTAATGGAACTGATTAATTGCGTAAAGTTATATAAGTTAATATTGAGTGAGTTAGTGAGATTGGATTGTGGCCCCATTTGTGTTTATGTCCCCAGGATTATGGTTTTGTGAGTAATGTTGGTGGAGACCCAGGAGAGAATATCTTCAAGGGATGAGATATTGTCTCCTGGGGGAATATAGAGGGAGAGAACAAATATGAGTTTATGCTTGTTTAGGTGGAGTAGGGCTGGTATAATTTCTACCTTGCCAAATTTGGGAAAGGGTTTTGTATAGGGGCTGACTAAGAGGGATTCTGAGTAAAGGAGTGCTACACCATCCCCTTTTCTTGTGTTCTGTCATTCCTTAACATGCAGTAGTTGGGAGGAGTTCATTCAGAATCTGTTATGTGGGGCTTAAGCCAGGTTTCTGAGATGGAGAGAATATTGGGCTGGTTATGTAGAAGCCAGGCATGAAGGTTTGGAATATTGTTACATAGGCTCTGAGTATTTAGAGTTGAGAAGTGGAGTTGTTTACCTATTGTTTGTGGGGTGGGGTTGGGGGACTGGATTCAGTATGGTAGAGGGGCCTGGGTTTGGGTGGATGTCTCCAGAGAGAAGGATAGAGATAAGATGATGGATAAGGTATTTGGTTTGTTTGGGGTGTAGTATACAAGTAGAGAGTTTTGTGGACATTAGACTAGTGTAGTTGGGAAAAGTATTTTTAGAGATAGGTAGGAGTCTATAGGGGACAACATGCTAGTGTTGAGGGGTAGAGACTGGGAGATTTAAGGTTAACAGTAAATGTGTACTTTGTAGAGGATGGGGTAGTGGTGTGAAATGGGGAGAGTGGTTTGCATTAATAGGTTAGGTGGTATAGTTTAGGTAAGTTAAGGTAATTAGAAGTATTATTTGAGTAAGTAGGGATAGAGGCTTAAAGGTCATGATGTTGGTTTTAAGATGATAGTAAGGGGTGAGTTAAGTTGGGAAGTTAGTTTATTTGATAAAGAGAATATGGTTTAGGTTAATTTTTTATCAGGATATGTAGTGTTTGGCAGTAATCTCAGAAGGGTAGGCTTACTTTAATGGGTGAACAGTGGGAGGAAATTTGGGGTTATGATGGGTAGTTTGGATTGGATAGTGTAAGTGGTGAGAGTGGCAAGCTAAGTATAAGTGTAGAGGTACTGGGGCAGGTGAGATTTGGGGGCAGGGTAGGGGAGTGGACTGAGACCACAGGGCAAATGGAGTGGGTAGAGCCAAGGGAAGGAAGAATCAAGGTCAATGAACAAAAAAAAAAAAAAAAAAAAAAAACAATCAGTGGAGTGGAAGGTAAGTTCAGAGGAAAGTATGCAAGGGGGCAAGGGACAGTCTAACAGTGGCATAGGGAAAGGATTAGAGTGGTTCAGAGAGGTAAAGATGGAGCCACAGGAAGGAAGGGAAAGTTAAAAAGAGTCTGGGGAAGGGTTTGGAAAGAAAAGAAAGTGAAAGAAACTGGGAGAGGGCTTGGAGAGAGAGTGGAAATGGATGCCACAGTGGCCTAGCTGGTTGGAACCAGTACTGACAGGGCCAGGTCAGAAGTGTGAAACAGCACTGAAAATAACAATCAGAAAGGAAGCAACTGTGAAAATCAGAGCTGAAGAGGTAAGAAGAGAGCAAGCCAGAGATAGAAATGTTGTAGATATAAATTTAGAAACAAGAGACAAAGGGTACAGAAGATGTACTAGGGGTTAAATAATACTCTAGAATGTCTCTGGCAACATTAAACCCACATATATTGGAACTATTGAGAGTTAAAATGACATTAAACTAAAAGCTATTGGTACTGTTAGTTAAAACAACAAGGAATATGGTAGACTGCTGACATTGTGCTGCCTTCTTGTGGTCAATGTAAGTTACTACAGCCAGAAAAACTAACCTGTATGTATGCTCACCTGCCCTGTAGTAATACTTTAAATGATAAGGAGCAGTTCACTTTTTTAAAAAGCAGATAATTTTAAAAACACATTCAAAGTGTGGATAAATTACAGAAGAAGGAACATCAACAGTTGAGCTAGAAAGCTATGGTTTTTAGTTTGTTTATGGAGCTGCATCAGGCAGATAACTTAAGCAGATTAATAACACTTTCACAAGGTGTTTTGCTGGGTGACTCTGTTGGGCAGGGGATAACCACAGAGTGTTTAACCCATCAGGAGAAGCTGCAAAAGATAAGAGAGAACACATGCAGAAGGTTATACCAAGAAAGTAAGAAAAGACATGAGGAACCAATCCTAGGAAAACCCCTAGAGAATCAGAAGGATAAGTGAGGTATAATACAAACAAGAAATAACCAGTGTAGCAGTAACAGTATTCCCAGTTGACTAAGCCCTGAAAGCAAAACAGATGCTACTTTTTAAACACCTAATGTAGCACTAAAAGTGCAGCAGCTTGTATAGAAATAACAAATATTAGCAAACACAGTTAACTAAGCCCTGTAAGCAGAGCAGAAAGCATTCTTAAAAACTGTAATGTAGTACTCCGAGTAAATGCAGTAGTTTATAAAATTAAAGCAACTTTTAGAAAACACAGTCAACTAAGCCTGTAAGCAGAGCAGAAAACAATTCTTAAAAACTGTAATGTAGTACTAAGAGTAAATGCAGTAGTTTATAAAGTTAAAGCAACTTTTAGAAAACACAGTCAAGTAAGCCTGTAAGCAGAGCAGAAAACAATTCTTAAAAACTGTAATGTAGTACTAGGAGTAAATGCAGTAGCTTGTACAGATAAAGCAACTTTTAGCAAACACAGTTAACTCTGCACTGACAGTGCGTAGTAGCAGTGTAAACACAGCAATAAATAAAACGGTATGTCTTGCACAACACCTTCTAATGCCAGAGAGCACACAGGCAGGGGGAAGTAAAAGCTTCCATGTGGACTGCACAGAAGCTAGAAAGGATTTTAAAGACGGCAACACAGGAAGGAAGGGAAAGTTAGAGAGTCTGAGGGAGGCGTTGGAAAGAAAAGAAAGTGAAAGATACTGGGGGAGGAGTTGTAGAGAGAGTGGAGATGGATGCCACAGTGGCCTAGCTGGTTGGAACCAGTACTGACAGGTCAGCAGTGTGAAACAGCACTAAAAATAACAATCAGAAAGGAAGCAACTGTGAAAATCAGAGTTGAAGAAGTAAACAGAGAGCAAGCCAGAGATAGAAATGTTGTAGATGTAAATTTAAAACAGGAGACAAAGGATACAGAAGATGTACCAGGGATTAAATAATACTCTAGAATGTGGCTGGCAACATTAAACCTACATAATATTGGAAATATTGAGAGTTTAACATTAAACTAAAAGCTATTGTTACTATTGTTAGTTATAACAAGGAATATGGTAGACTGCTGGCAGTGTGCTGCCTCCTGGTGGCTAAAGTAAGTTACTGCAGCCATTAAAATTAACCTGTGTGTATACTTACCTGCCATGTAGTAATTCTTTAAATGAAAAGGAGCAGTTCGCTTTTTAAAAAGCAGATACTCTAACAACACATTGAAAGTGTGGATAAATTTTGGTAGAAGGCACACCTACAGGTGAGCTAGAAAGGTGTGTTTTTTACTTTATTTTTGGAGCTGCTTCAGGCAGGTAACTTAAGCAGATTTTTAACATTTTTACAAGGTATTTTGCTGGGCAAGTCTGTTGGGCAGAGGATGACCACAGAGTGTTTAACCTGTCGGGAGAAGAGTTGAGCTTAAAAGCTGTGGTTACTACGCATATGTTCAGCTCCTTAAACTTTTTCCCCCTCCCATTCATATCTTATACCCCCTTTTGCTGCATACTATGTATTTCTAAGTGCTCCTCTCATTGCATTCACATATTTGGCTACTGGTGAATATGCTAAATTTCTTATTAAAGTCAAATCTAACCAGAAACTGAAAACCCTGTGTTTTTCATCATGACTTTATCATCAATGCAGTACTAATACCTCTTCATCAATTAAATGAGAAGTGTCATTTTGTAATACATTATACCAAAAAGTGACATTTTGGAGGTTGCCATTTTGATGGAATTTTGTTATATACCTAGGCCATCTTCTTCCTACATTGAAGTTTGTCCACATTTTATGACACCAAAAGGTCAAATATATCTTATTTCTCCACTGACTTGCTGGCAATAATGTTGGTAGTTTGAAATTTTGTTCTCATGGTAATTTTATGCAATTATGATATTAAGAATCTTGGTATTTCAATAACAACATATCAAAGTTATCCCAACCACTAAACATCCTAGTATGATTTCTAGATCTTATTCTGATCGCTTCTTTTTCAGTTTTACATAGTATTGCTGTTAACTTTAAAAATTATTTGAGTGTAAGAACTGAGTTTGATTCCTGTTTTTTGTAATAACTTTCTAACAACTGCCAAAAGAGCATAAAACATTTTTTTGCCCTTTGGCTTTTACAGATTCAGGAAGTAGAACATTCATTAATATTACTGATCTAGCTAAAGAACAATTATCATTCCATAACCCCTTAAAACATACTTATCTCTTTCACAATATACAGCTTTTTCATCTTTATTACATCTCCAATAAACTGAAGGAATCATTTTACTACACTTAGAGATTTTATAGGGAGTAACAAGCATTGTATGTATATATTTCTACATTAAAACTTTCCAGTATAACTTAAAGAAGTTTGATTAACTGGTTTAAGTAACACAGCTTTATTCTTACCATCTATTGAGTCACCCAATCCACTACTGTCTAAAATGTTCCAAAATTTTGCATCAAAATTATTATTATTATTATTATTATTATTATTATTATTATTATTATTATTATTATTATTATTATTACTATTATTATTATTCATAATTAACTGCTGTCAGAGACTTCATGGAAATAATATAAGGATATACCTTTGAATGAAAGCCACAGACATTTATATTAACATCAATGTAATAAATATACTTCTTTTAGAAGTTTTAAGATTTTTGCTTGAAATATTTGTTAGCTGAAATTCTGTGTGGTCCATCATTGAAAGCTTCCACTAATCAATGGTGAGTGACAATTCATAGCAAAAAAGTAAAGTATCACTTACAATAATTCCTTTCTTTTTGACGATACCTGAATTGGAATGATGTGGCCAATTTACTTTTGATAAGGCTATGTTTAAATGTACTCTTAATTCACTTGATCATTGAATTCCAGTGCAACTTTATGAGGTAGTGGTTGATATCACTGATATGTAGGCAGTCTGTACATTACAATTAAGGCTGGAGACTAAGAGTGAGCTGATAAGTATGCTTTCATTCAATGTCATAGTCCAGAGGTAGAGTTAAAAGCATTAGCAGCTCATTCAATGAGAGAAATTTGAAATTTTTTAGAAGTGTCCTTTATGTTAAACCATTGTTCTGTATCAATGAGTTGAGTAATATTCATGAAGATGCATGAAATTTAGGCAGCAGTAAAATTGTTTCAACATGGCTGAAAAGGGCACCACTAAATTATGTCAAACAGCATTACTACCATTTACAGGAAGTGATTGGATAAAAGTATGCCTCAAATGAATGGAAGAACTTTTAAAATTACCTATATGTGAATATAAAAAGAACATGATTAACATCTTAATGGTTATTTGACGATAGCAAGACTCTTCAGTCCATGGGAAAAGAATCTATATTTTCATATGTAACATCAGACAAAGGAATAGGGGAAAACTAAGTAATGTAAACCTAGCATACCATAAATGTGCTAAAATGGTCACAGCAAAACTTCTCCCTGGGAAATAATATACCTGTTGTCTTGTTTGCCTGAGTATTCAAAATGTCCTCCTTTCTTTATTATAGATCTTCTTTCCCTGAGTTGCTCCTGTTACCTTCGTCTCAGACAGACACAGTGATGAGAATATAGAGTGACACAGGGTTTATATGCAATTGATATGTACATGCACCTTTCAAAACATCTGGGTGTTACAGCACAATAGAATCTTTGCTCGTGTGCTAGATAAACTAAACATATGTATTAGTTTGAAATGTATCCCAGACAGAGATTGTATATATATATATATATATATATATATATATATATATATATATATATATATATATATATATATATATATATGTATATATATATATATATATATATATCCATATGTGTATATATATATATATATATATATATATATATATCCATATGTGTGTGTGTATATATATATATTTATATATATATAAAAACTATATATATATATATATATATATATATATATATATATATATAAATATATATATATATATATATATGTATATCTAAATATATATATATATATATATATATATATATATATATATATATATATTTATATATATATATATATATATATATATATATATATATATATACCCCAGGACTCAGTAAACTCTGTGTAGGCTCTGTGTAGAGCCTACATGGAGTGTATTTGCATACATGATTGCAAAGTGCCATTGGTAGCATGTACTGTATATTCGTGATGCGCAGTGTACCTAAGTGAGGTTGCGCACACACCCCAGTTACATTGTCTGCAAAATTCTGCAAAACAGCATGGATAATAAATCTGTATAACCATCAGTGGTCAGCCCTCATCACACACCAGCAAGAGAGTATGCAGTTCATCCATCCACCCTGAATGACTATCTGAAATCCACAAATCTTCCCCCATCTTGTGTCCTTTTTTTTAATAGTCTTTCCACATGTTTACTTGATGTGCTGTGGCACTTGCATATGTTTATCGGGTTTGAACAGTGGGACTACCCATGTATCAGGCATGATCCGGACTTTTAAAAATAGAAATAAGATGCTATATAAATATAAGTGCACAATGCTGTGCCACACGCAAACCCAGTAAGCTGAGCTGTTCTATGCCGACACATTGGAAGGTATAACAACCAGTAAAACAACATTGGTGATATCACTGCCCTCACACTGACATGGGATAAGTGTTGCATGAAAGTGCAGATGGTCCTGAGTTCTAATCCAGGAAATGCATATTTTCTTTATATGGTGGTTTGACATTGCACCATATCTAAATACATATTGTAACATATCCAAATGCATTGGTAATGTAAGGAAATAACCATGGAATTGTCTTGGTGATGGTTTTTGCCAATATCTGAGAAAAAGGTGTGTTCTCATACATCACTCAAATGTGGGTTTGGATTTATACATATATGAGGGTGAGCGATAGTAAGAGGTGTGCACCATTTTGAAATGTATCAACGTGCATACAATGTGTACTCTCAGTAAGCAGAAGTGGAAACCGTGGCATTTAAAGGAGAAATACTGGGAATTGCACCCTATACATCCATCTTTGACTTGTGTGGCAATGGCTGGAGGAGGTGAAGGTGTACTTGGCGAGTTCCAGGTTTGTGTAAATTCAGACTGCTCTAAGACCAGTCCTGATTATGAAGAGAAGGCATCCGGGTTTCTGTAAATCCAGACTACTGTTAGACCTGTCCGTATAACAAAGAGAAGGCATCAGTGTACAGATGCCCAGACATCTATGTGGTTTGTAACCACATAGACTGGAAGGAGATCAGACTGCAACATCTGTAGTCATGTACTACGTGGATAGTTACTAGCTACTGACTGGCTCTCACTGCAAGGGAAGGGGATTTGTATTTATTAAAAGCGAATGAAGCTGCAAGGGAATATACAAGTAGTGTGCGTGTCTGCATGTGTGCTTGCGTGTGTAATGCCCCAGTTAAATATACCTGGTGGGTAGAGTTACTCAGGCTCAAACCTTGTTACCTTGGGTACAGGTAGCAAAAGCCTGAATTTCCTACCCACCACCACTTGTGAAAACCATCCAGATTTTTGCCTCATATTTTTGTTCTGTTCTGTTCCTCATAAAATCTGTGGTTTTCTGGAGTTTTGTAATCAGTGAAGGTTTGAATTCACTAAATAATGACAGGCCTTTGAATTTCAGACTTCATATTCTTCAGAAAATACATGGTAACACGAAACCTCTTATTCTAGCAATTTTATATTCTAGCAAGTTTATAAGATCAATATTTGAAATTTGTTCCTATTTTTGAGGCTGTATTTCCCCATTATTGGCTTTGTCCAGGTTGTTTGTCCTAAGAGGTTGTGAGCTATGTTGAGAACTGAATTCACTGAATA